>NC_134210.1:59403280-59490780 GCF_965140235.1 Caretta caretta
TTACGAGGCTAATGGACAAACACAAGAGGCGGCATAGGACTCACTAAACTCTTCACTGCCAGGCGATTCCCTTAAATGGGTGGCATTTTCCTATGCCTGACTTAGCCAATTTTGTGCCCAGAATCCACCAGCTTCTGTAGCACAAAGTGATCACCTCACAGTTGATAATCACACCTGTAGTCATTTATTTTCTACAGAACAAATTAATATTACAAGGAGAGGTTCAGCATTCCCATGATTATGTATGGAAAAGATACTCTTTGGTTGTTGTAAACAGCCAGATGATGAGTCTGTATATTTCTAACAATACTCAGGTTAGGAACAGTATTACTATTTGTCGAATGACAAAATGGTGCCAAATTAACCAATTAGGTCTCACATGCAAATAATTTCATTCTGATTATCTCAGAGGTCTGGACTTTCCCTGAACTCATGCTGCAGCCAGACAGCTTGCCTATGCAAAACTTTGCTTCCTGACTTGCTCATCCGACAGCACTAATCATTGTTTTTATCTCTAACTTCATCTCCTTTTTCAAATATTAGTTTTAAAAAACCTTTAAAATGATGGTTATAATAGTGATGTCTAGTGATTTCTGGTTCAGAACATACGTAACTATTAGTATATAGTGATTTTAGAACTCAGGGAAAAATGATGTGAATATTCAGCCAAACATTTAAATAACTTTTAGTGATTTAAATTTCCCACTGCATTCATTTTCTGTGCATGTTTGAGTATTTGCATTTTTTTTAATGAAAGCTAATTGCAAACCCATAAGTTTGAGTATTTATGGAAACTGAACCTCTATTTGCACTCATGAGTCACTTAAACTCATGAAATCAGGGGGCAGAAACAATACCAGGTGATTTTATATAACCAATCACAGCTAAGCCACGCAGCTTGAATTCCAAATACCAGGTATCGAATACGTACAGCATATTATGATCAATCCATAGAGTAAAATAACCTTGAATCATTTAATCAAATTCAAATAATAAAATCAAGGAAAGCATGATCTGCTCAAGGATGTTCATGAAATCAAAAGGAGTTTAAATTAGTCTCCTAAAATATTTATTGAGAATTATTCACTCAACTCTAATTGATCTCATAATTCATTGAATTTATTAATGGTCACTTCATCAGATGTCTATATCTTCCTGTTAAATTCCAGTCAGCATCACACACCAAAGTGAGGGGTCAATATTCTGCAGTAAAATTGAAGGTCCTGATACTGCTAAGTGACTTAGTGTAGGAAGGAGGCCTCCACCTCAGTGGGCTCCATTGACTTCAGAGGAGCTCGCACAGGTGAAGTCATTTGTCCATGCAATGTCGGTTGCAGGATAGTGGTGTTAAATCTTGGTTCTGTCCCTGACTCTTATAATTAATTATTCAACAACTGGCTCAAAGTAGCTTGTTGTTTTGTTTTGTTTTTAAATTGGGTTGTGCTTAAAATGTGATCACTGACATGAAAGTTCCAAATATTCCAATCCCATTGAATCCATATGAAGAGAAATACCTCCCCTGCCTTTATGCTAAATTATTTGACCACTTGCTTGTAAGGGACTATATTGATCCACCTTTAAAATGTTTTAAAGTATGACTCCACTGATTTCATCTAAGAAATGTAAAATACATTCACTTTTTTCTACCCAGGGGAATAGTCACTAATATTACAGGTAGTGGCTATTCATTTATCTGGTGAATTTTTCGTAGATAAATGTTCCCAAAGATTGGAATATTCCTTGTGAAAAATGTGATAGTGAGTGGAAGCAACTATTGGTTTTTATTACCAGTAGAGTCATTTACTTTGTACCCTTCAGCATTTTTCTTGATTGTAGTAGCTGATGTCTGTCTATTGTATTTGACATTGGGGATTGTGTATTAATACATCAATTCATGTGAGCCGCTTCTTGAACTCTGCTACTGATGACTCTTCTCATCTCCCGGTTCCCTCTTGGATTAAATTGCCTAATTTGCAAAGGAGCATTTCTTACATTGTTTCTAAAATAAAACATCTAGCTTTTCTTCCCAAAGATTTTGATTGTGCAATCAAAGAAAATCTTTGAGTCGACTCCAAAGTTACTTCAGGACTAATTAGATACTGAGTCTATGTATTTGCAGTTAATAAGCTTAAATACTGGGGGAACAAAATCTGTGAAAAAGATTATACTACAGATAATTAATAAAAATCAATTAGTTTGTTAATGAGTACTCTGCCATTACCCAAGGTAGTAGAAACCATTGAGGCGAGAGAGGGGAGAGAATCAGTATCCCTGAATAGGACATTTAGAATGCCTGAATCCTGCTGAGAATTTGAAAGGAAATAACTATAAGAAGCAGCACTACTTGGGTTAAAACTGGCTAAATTTTCTCTTGAGATTGCAGTTCCTCTAGCTCATAAATCTAATAAGGAAGTGATTCACCTTTAGTGTATGCTATAAAGCATTTTCTGATGCCTTAAGTACATTGCTCACTGCCCTGTATTAAAAACAAAACCCATAGTTGTAAATGTCAATGACTAGGATTGTTAGAGCTCTTGCATCTCCTCGCTTTAGTGTAAAAGCTGGAAACACCCATTACCTCTTAGATGACTTTAGGATAACATTTTGCATTCAGATGTAAAAATGGCACAAAGTCAAACATGATCTGACAGGGAAATGCAAAATCTGCCTTCAAATAGTCCTTGGAATAAAAAAAGAAAAGTTCAGTGGCAATGACTATACATTTGCAAATACACTTTTGCAATACAGGAAATATATCCTGTTGCTAAAACTCTTCCTGTAGTTTAACCATTCACTATGTGGCAGCTGTTAATTTCATAAGGATCTATACAAAAGGAAATAGACACAAATATATTCATACTATATATATTTAATACCGAGCTATATATTCCTTTTAAAGCAGGTTATGTTATAAAGTGTGTGTGTGTACAAAACCAAAAGGAAATCACTTTAATTGGGGGTACCACATGCCTTCAAATTTCTATAATTATTTTATAATTATAACTATTTTATAATTATTTTCAGGAAGCACTGAAAAATAACTATACTTACAAAGATTAGAACATTGGTGCCACTAAAAATTGAACTCTGCATATTATCCAAGACAGGAGCGAATGTGGCATATATAGACACAGCATGAGTTTTATTGTTACTAAAACCAATTGGTGGTTTCAACCTAACTCTAAGGCTACTTACGGTGGAAGAAGGAAATAAAGAAATTTTCTTGAACAGTAATATTATTTATTCAAAATTTTTCCAATCTATGGGTCCCATCATGCTCCAAATGGAGTGAATGGGAGCTTTTGCCACTGACTTCATTGTGAGCAAGTCCTACATATGGTGGAACATTGTGTACCATGATGATGTGGCTAAATTCATATACAAGAGAAGTTTATTCAAGTCATCTATCCTCCCAATGGTACAATAAAATTAATTTTCTTAATTGTGAAACCTACCCTGTTCGTGTTGATAGATAATGTGATCTTTTAATTTTTCAGCCATAATTATGGAGATGCTAGTGTCTGTCCTTATCCTGACAATTTCTGGCTCTGTGGAGAGAAGACAGTGTGGCCTAGTGCAGGGAGCACTGGCCTGGGAATCAGGAGACCTGGGTTCTATTGCAGATTTTGCCACTGCCTTGCTGGGTGATCTTGGGGAAGTCACGCCCCATCTGTGCCTCTGTTTCCCCATTTCTAAAATGGGGATAATGATGCTGAATTCCTTTGTAAAGTGCTTTGAGATCTACTGATGAAAAGTTCTGTGAGAGAACTAGGTGGTGGTATTATAATGTCGACAAGGCTTTTCATCCAGTTATATGTTATACTTAAAAGAATGTTTATTCTTTGACTTACCCATATACCCTCAAGCCCTTATTAGCATAGAAATATGTTTGTGCTTAAATACAATGGGACTGATTCACTTACCTCTTACATCCACGCATCTTCATAGTTGACCTGTAAAAACTGCTATCTTTAAAAACAGAAATGCTCCCTACAAGGAAAATATTATAAGTATAGGCCTCTCATCATATCCCTACAGTCAATGTTTTTGTGTGTGTACCTGAGATTTGTTGGCAATATATTTGGCTTCAGTAGGGAAGCCTCATGGCAACCCATGGGTTCAGAACTAGCCATGTATTTTTCTATAAATATGAAAGCTCATCACAGAATTTTTCTTCCTAGGCTTTCATGTGTTCTGTGTACTCTCTTCCTTTTAAAATCATACCTCTGATTCCATTTAAAACACCTTAGGCCTTAAAAAATTGTGCTAAGCAGAATATATTTTTCTGTGTCGGTCAATCTTTGGGAAAGTTAAAAAAAAAAAATGCACACCTGACTAGCAGCGGAGGAATGAGTCTCTGGAAATACAATATACCTACAATGTCTCTAATGGTAGATTTATAATTGTCTATTTTTAACCTTAAGTACTCTATCAAGCAAGGAAGCTCATTCTTGGTGCTCATTCTTGGCACTCATTAACCCCTTGATTGCCTTTTCCATCAACCAACAGGAGCATAGCTTTGGCACTTATTAGCCATTGATAGCTATGTGAGGCCATGGAGGCATAGCTACTTGTACTCTTGGATAGTGCCTGTCACAACCTCTGTTGAAAATTGTGGAAATATCTCATGAGGCATGAATCTGAAAATGCACAATGGAGTGGAAACAGCAGGGTTAATTCAAATCTATGAGAACATAATTTACATATCTCTGCGGTTTCAAATTTAAATAGCTAAGCGATTTATTGATTAAAATAATACAATAATTGATCCAATAAAAGATATTGCCTTATCTACCTTCTCTCTAATAACACACACACAGTAAGCCACTACTGCTAAGTAACTTTCATAAATTTGGAGGGTTCTTATTAAATCTGGGCAAATACTGGAGAAAACAATTTCCATGAATGTTCACAAGTTTTAAAAATCTCTCTCTCATGTTTGTTTTATGTTAATATTCTAGTGCTCAAGCTTACTAAGAGGAAAAGTGAATTGAAACATTATATATTGCAAAAAGTCATGGATACTTCATAGTCATGGATAGTCACATTCTAAGAATACACTTATCAAACTAAGGAACATAAACTTACTATGGGATCAAAATTGCTATGATTTCTAATATTCTCAGTGACCTGCATGGCAGATGTGCTGCAGATCAACAATTATCCCCTGAAAAATATTGACATGTGATTTTTTGAGTGATGAATATATTTGAGATATCTTTGTGGGGAATTTGCAAACAAGAAAAGGAAGGCCAAATGTATTGAATAAATTATTATTTCTCCAGCTCTAATCATTTTGATCAATAGTCTTAACAGAGGTGACTGCTACTTTACATGCCTGTTTCATTGCTTACATTCAATAAGCATCTTAATTGCTCAATTGATTTACATTTAACTGGCCCAGATTTGTTTATCATTTAGGCAAGGCTTAGGTGCTAAATTCAGAGCCTAAGACCCTGATTCAGCAAGCTACATAAGCACGTGCAACTTTAAACATGCTTAATTGCTGAAATGGAGACTATGTATCTGAGTTGAAATATTAGCTAAGCTCGTACTTTTTAAAAACAAACCAGGCCAGACAAATGGCAAATAAAACATTGAGACGATTTTATGTTAATTTACACCCGGTGAAATTTTGTTGATTTCAGCATTGTTACTTGCTTTGTAAGTTAGGGCAGAATTTATTCCACTCTATCAAGGGTTTGCAATGTGGAATGAACATAGGTTTGTTTTGTTTTATTTTGCATTTTACTGCGTACTACTTAGTTCATTGGCCACCAGCTTGGTCCTGTTCCTGGCTAGTTACTGTGTAGTAGCAGCAGCATATATTTTGAAGCCAAACAAGTTAACATTTAAAAAATGCATCTACTCCCAACAGGAGACTGATCTTCTCTGAGCCCATCTCAGACTCCAAGACTTTCCCTTGCTTTTGTCTCCTTTGCTTTCCTGCTTACTTCTTGGTCCAGAATAACTTTAACCCATCTCCAGCAGAGCAGGAGAAGTCTTTTTACCTCCCTTTTGTACCGGTCAATGCTAGTACTGACATATGAGAGCCTCTAGGAACTGAAATGTTAATGCAAATTAGGTACCTTTTAGTCCATGCTTGCAGTGTCTACATGGGACAGTTACCAGCAGAACAGTCACTGGAAAACATTTTATTTAGAAACATTAAGGAAGAGCTGAAGCAGGAATGTGCTATATCAGTGTTTGAGCCTCATTACATCCCTTATCCCAAATTTCATGAGAATGACCATGACAGCCTCCCAAGATGATTACTGTTCAATAGACCAAATAGTTGACTTTTGCCAACTAGAAAAAACCACACCCAGTAAGATGTTGTTTTAACAAAATAATGTTTGCACTAATTGTATATCTTGATTTGAAAGACTGTTATGTTTAATATTGGTATTGGTATTAAAGTGAACACCCATTTTACTTTTCACTGTACACTCACATAGTATATCATCAATTCTCAAAACAAAAACAAAGGATGAGAGAAAAAGGAGTATTACTATCCTTATTTTACATGCAGGGACCTGAGGCACAGAGAGTTTCAGAGATTTAGCCAACGTCATACAGAAGATTTGGAGAGGAGCTGGGAATTGAACCAGGTCTTCTAATACTTTAAACCAGGGGTGGGCAAACTTTTTGGCCCAAGGGCCACATCGGGTTTGCGAAACGGTATGGAGGGAGGGGTAGGGAAAACTGTGCCTCCCCAAACAGCCTGGCCCCCTGTCCCCATCTGCCCCCTCCTACTTCCCACCCCCTGACTGCCACCCTCAGAACCCCAGACCCATCCAACCCCCCTGCTCCTTGTCCCCTGACATCCCCTCCCGGGACCCCCTGCCCCAACTGGCCCACCGGGACCCCACCGCCATCCAGCCCCTCCTGTTCCCTGTCCTGCTCCCTCCCAGAATCCCCCAGTACCCCACCCCCATCCAACCCCGCCTGCTCTCTGTCTCCTGACTGCCCCCCGCAAACCTCTGCCCCATCCAACAGCCCCATGTCTCCTGACTGCCCCCTGGGATCTGCTGTCCTCCCCTGCCCCCTTACCATGCCACTCAGAGCGGCAGGACAGACTTATTGGAAAGCCTGGGAGGTGGGTGGGCACAAGCCTCCCTGGCTGGGAGCTCAGGGGCCGGGCAGGACGGTCCCACGGGCTGGATGTGGCCCGTGGGCCGTAGTTTGTCTACCTCTGCTTTAAACACAAAATAATCCTTCCTCTCCCACGTTTATTCTATCAATGCATGTCTATTCCATCATAGTGTTATATTCTTTAGCTTCTCCCTCCTGCTGTTTAAATAAAAATATAACCTTCACCATGATGCAGTGACCGGCATTCAAAACCCTAGGTATTGAGTATTCAATATTCAATTGAGTATTCAATACTCAATCCCTAGGTATTGAGTATTCCTGCAGTGAACAATGCAATAGCATTCTCTAGTTACCAAAGGCAAAATTGGAAAGTATTTAAAGTCAACCACTTTACAATGCATGGTAGAAAAATAGGCAAGGAAAAGAGAACTGAGTTTTAAATCATAGGAAAAACGGGTTGAGTTGGGAATCAGCAGTGGGTTTTACCAACGGGAATTACCCAGGATTGTGGTGCATGCTTCATTGCTGGCAGTTTTTAAATCAAGATCAGGTTGTTGTTTTTTTTTAAAGCTGTGCTCGACTTCACACAGGAACTATTTTGGGGGAGTTCTATGGCCTGTGTTATATAGGAGGTCAGACTAGATCACAATGGTCCCTTTGGGGCTTAGAATCTTCTGTTATAATATTATTGAATGATGACAAAAATCTGAGTGACCATACTGTTGCCAGTTAAAATGACATTTAGATATACTGTAAGGAAGGAATGGAAGGAATTATTCATGTAGTCTGTGGCAAGTTGGAAAATACCGCCCTATGAGCATAATTTAAATGCAGCTTTTCCTCTCTGTGGTTTAAGTACTATGAAGATTTCAAACTTCTGCTCATGTATGACTGAATTCCAGGTAGTAAGAATAATCATTTCTCTTCCTGATTTGACAATGACTTTTTAATCTCATTTTGGAGAGGAATCTGTGTGACTGAAGCAATGGAAGTGCTGTGTTGGTACCAGCTCTTCTTCTGCTGTCACTCTACTGGTCTAGCAGCGTATCTCTGTAAGTTAGATAAAGATTAATGTGTTGAGGCTTTAGGATCAGTTGTAGCCAGCTAAGAGAAGTTCCTCATAAATGAAGAAGACAGAAGTGCACAAATGCACGACTATACCAGCTGGCAAGGTTGTAGAAATGTCTGGTAATGTCAAATATTAAGATATAGTAGAAATTAGAAAGGAAGTAGGACATTGTAAAGGTAAAGTGAAAGATTTTGCTATTAGGCCATTGCTTTGATCATGAGGCTTCAAATATATCTATCATCCTACGTCTGTAAGGCTGTATTAAAAGGTTAATGAAGTTTTGTACCTTCTTGGACTTATTATAACTAAATTGCTGGCTCAGCAAATATAGGGAATTTCAGCACTATGTGATATATATAAGGGAATTGGTAAGAGGGGAAAAAGGTTAAAGTCTTAGAATTTATTTTTAAACATACCTTAAATACTGCTCTCATAAGGGTAATATGCTAATGCCATTGCAAAGGAGCTACACAAAACTCATAATCTATTTTTAGAAACATTTTTTTTTAAAAAACTTTTCATGTGAGCCACTGCAATACTGTGATTTATATACAATGTATAGACTTAGCAGCAAATGCTTATCCTTGTAATGGTTTCAGCTAGAGAACTGGTTTGCGTCCCTCTTGTAGTCTGAGGCTTATATCATAAGACTATGCATGTAATACTGATACTGTCATGTGTTAAATGAGCATAGCTTGAAGTATTATTTTTTTAAAAATTGAAAGGTTGTGGCAGTAATAAAAAGGTTGAATGGTAATGTCTCTAATTGAACAGTAAGGCCTCTTCCCTATTAAGTCACTCTTTCATCTGTCTTTTTAATTATTTCATTATCATTTTGTACTGCAGTTCACAATGAAATGACCATTTGTGTTTAAGTGAAAGCTAATTATTAGGACTGAATTATTGTGCAGTTTATTGATCCCTATGGTGGATTAAGGGCTTTAAGTTCGTCTAGACAGAATAGTTAGCAAAATGACAAAAGGAAACATATAAGACCCTTGGGAAGAATCCCTATGCTCCATAAGCAATTAATGCCTGCCAGGTAATGGAATTTAAGTTTATACTAAATCTAGCAGTGCTTTGACATTTCAACTGCCTTATAAACACATTAGTCTAATGAATTAAGACATATGAATTGTGTTTATACACAAGGAAGATCAGTTGCAAGTCAGGGATATGTTTAGGCTCTCCATTGATAGAATGAAAAATAGATAATTTTCTCTCTGAATTTGATGAAAAATGAAATGTGCTCTGTGTCACATTTATCTCTGTTCATTCTGCTCTCTGTTGATGGATGTGTATTAACAATTTCCATTTCCCAAAGAACCTTAATCTCCCTTATGGATGTGAAAAGTATGCAGTGATAAAACAAGGGAAACACACACACACACACTCACTCACTCACTCACTCACTTTCTAATGCCAAGTCAGAAGCCAGTCATCTCAATCCAGTGCTGGGCAAGTTTAAAAGCAATCTGCCATTATGTTGATGAGCAAACCACGGCTTGTGCCAACTATTCAAACCTTTGCTGTTATTTATCAGAGCACGTCCTTGAGTGCACTGCGAAGAGGTCTGAAAGAGTGGATTTACCGGGTCCTCCTTTCTTATGTGACTTTTTGGGCTCCGTTTTTAAGGACTTTCTGGGCAATCTGTGAACCCTGATGGGTTTTGAAAGGAAACAACATAGCTTTTTTGTACACATTTGTTTTAGGACTTTCTTTCACATACTTTGCTTAATATACATGGCTCTGGTTAGTCACTGACATCCTCTTTTTAGTGCTTTTATTTCAAGTTTCTTCTTTACTCAGAAAGACTAGCATTCAAGTAGGTTTGTGCCTGGTCTTCCAATTTTTATTCATGGAAGTGTTGCAGTATAGTCAAAAGGACAGAGCACTGAGCTGGGACCCAGGAAAACTGTATTCTATTCCTGTCTCTCTCACTGTCCTGCTGTATGACCTTGGGCAAAATCTTTCTTTTGGCTTGCCTATGTGAACACTTAATTCATGCCAAGCTGGGGTGTAAAAATCTACTTCTCACTACCCTACTGTGCCCTGTTTATTGGACCCTGTTGTCATACACTAAAAGTTCCCTAGTGGGCTTTGATCTACCTCACTTTGTAACAGGGGTAGTGCATGGCAGCAGGGTCCAACATACATTTAGTGTGTGGCAGGCTAGTGCGAGGTAGATTTTTACCCCCTAGCTTGCAGTGAGCTAACTGTTTGTATAAACAAGCCCTGGATCTGTTTCCTCTTCCATCCTTATCTTTCTATTATAATTAGATTGCAAGTTCTTCAGGTCTGACTGTGTGCAATGGGACCCTATTGCCAGTTGAGGTCTGAAGGCACTACCATCATGAAAATAAATAATAATGAGCACTGGTATTTCTTACTTCTGTGGTCAATGCTGAAGTCAATGGGAGTATGTGACTTAGCGAGGAATATATTTGATGAGTATGGACTGGAAGATCTGGTCCTTTTTTCAATTTTCTAAATCTCAACCTTGACTAGATAATATGTAAATGTACATATTCAGTACAGTGTGCAATATTATTTGATCTTCTAAAATATTATCTAGGATGTGCTGTATTTAGTGTCTTTCCCCCTAAAGAAAATCCAGGGGAGTGTCTGCCTGGTAATTGTCATAATTCTGTTCTAAAAATGGGAAACACTGCAATATTCGGTGGACAGTGAAAGAGCAAGGTTTCCAGTTTATTAGAATACGCATGTTGAGTCAAACATACTGAACAAAGCAAGAATTGCATAGATTTGAAGTCAAAGAATATCCGTACGGTATTTCAACATATGCAAGAAAACTGCCATATAAGCTAGCACTTTATTAAACAATAGAGTGAATGAGATTTTCACCCCTACAGTGCCACCTCTGAGTGAGTGCAGAGGTGCTGTAGAGCCCTTAGCCAGCCAGGGAAGAATTCTGCTGGTGCAGTTAAATCATAGGACAGCTGTAGGCTGTCAAACATGGGTCTCCTTGAAAGAGGGAGCATGCTGGGGCAAGGCTGATAGTTGGAGGCATAGGAGTGAGGTGTGCCAGTATCTTCTTGGTGGCACCACCATCTACTGGAAGCCTGATCTGAGCCACCATACCTTAAAGCAGTATCCCTTGGGTTGCTCTGCAGTTGTTTTCTGCGCCCAGAACCAGGACAGATCAAAGATGACTTAATATTCCCCCAGGACTTCAAATTAATAGCGAATAGTCAAAGCAGATCTTCTGCAAACAATCCATAAGCTGAAAATTGTTGTTCGTATCTAATTGGCAAATACTTAGAAATGCAGACAATATACTAGTTATATAAACTAAATTCATAGTGAATATGATTGAAAATTAATAGTTCTGATATCTGTAATAGGAAACTAACTGATGTACACTTTGGGTTAAGCTAAAGGAGGAGTAGAGGAGGATGACTCCAAACTCCCAAAATGAAGGGGCTGTGCTGATGTCCCTTCTCTAGTGTCTCTTACTTAGAAATCAGCCCTTAAAACTCCAATTCCCTAGCAATAGTAGACTAAAACAACAACTCTAGTCCACATTAAGAAACCTTTCTCAATAAACAGGTACAATAGAACCTGTCTGGAATGGCGGTTATTTGTAATTCTGAAATGTTCTTAAGTCTGAACAAAATATTATGGATGTTCTTTCAAAAATTTACAACTGAACTTTGAATTAATACAGCTTTGAAACTTTACTATGGAGAAGAAAAAAGTAACTTTTAACCATCTTAATTAAAATGAAACAAGCACAAAATAGTTTCCTTACCTCGTTAAATCTTTTTTTTAAAACTTTCCCTTTATTTTTTTAGTATGCTACAGTATTTGCTTTTTTGCTATGGGTACTTCCTGTTCCAAATGAGGTGTGTGGTTGTCTGGTCAGTTCATTTCTCTGAGGTTCTATTGATTTATGATTCCATTTCCATGTAAACTCACTTTGAATACTGCCATTTCCATGCAGAATATTGTGTAGGTTGTTTCCCCATTTGTTCGAAAGTGAGGCTCAGCACAAAATTCAGTTACAAGCATTATTTCTTGTCTGAGCATCACCATGCATCTCCTTCGCATTCAATTTGTATGCATTTTTTTCTTTTTTATCAGCAGAGAGTTAACCCTGTCTGACACTAGCACTAGCATCTATGGTCTTGAAGCTAGAGGACAGGGCTGGGAGTTAGGATAGTGAGTCCTAATCCTAAATACTTCAGTGTGTGACCTTGAGCAAGTCAACTTCTCAGTGCCTCCATTTCCTCATCTTTGAAATGGAGAAGGTTCTTTTGTAAGACATGTAGTAAAATATGCCTATTTACGTAATTATAAAATACATAGGACCTGATTTCTGCTCATCTTATTTCTTCAGCTTTACCTGAGTTTTACTCCTTTAGAGGTCAGTTATGCCCATAAACCCTGATTGCAAAAGTTTCAGATTCTCCACTGCCAAAAGAACATGTACCTCTTGTACATATTCAGTGTGCTGAATATGCCTAGGTTTGCTGACTATCTATAACCATGAAGTCTCTTCTATTACTGAATCAAGTCCTTGGCACAAATATGATAAAAGACATGCTGGCTGATGGGCTTAGATTAACAATGAACCTAGTAATTGTCCGGAAATATATATTTAATTCATAAAAAGTCTTAAATCATGACATAGTGATGGGGAAGTTTTCAAAAGAAAATGAAATACTAGTAATCACAAATTAATTGAGAATGTTGGAACTATTCTTTTTCTTGACAACGTAAAACTTTTTACCATTTCTTTGCCAACATCTTTTTTCAATTCAGTTTCCATTCTGTTTTTTAATTCTGTTTCAAGAGGAAAAGGTATAATTTGATAACTTTGATCACAAATGTTTAAAGAACTATGTAAGTAAAGTTAATTTCCCCTCCCATTAAGTAGAACCGATACACTAAACCAAAATATTGCAATAGTGGCTCTAGTGTGATCACACCTGGAATGCCAAATTCTGTTTTGGAAAGATTGTTATGAAATGGTAATGACAAAATGAAAAGTGTTTGGAGAGGAGCAATCAAAATAATTTAGGCCCCCAATTAATCTCATCTTGCAGTTAGGCATATCCCTTATAAATCAGAACCTTAATTTGTTGGTGTGCTGGCTGATAAGAAAACAGTAAAACTAACAACAGTTTGGCTAAGGGGATGACTTTAGTGGGGCCATAAGTCCACTAAATAACTGAGGCTACATACAACAGAGAAATTACTGTAGAAGCAGAAATAGTTACTGTAAATTAATTTTCTTTGAATTCACATGTGTAAAAATATGAAAACTAATTTACACAGAATTTTTTTCTAGAAAGTCTATGCATTGAGTTTGGTCAGGAGCATGGAAATTTAGTTGGGGATTGATCCTGCTTTGAGGGATGATTTAAATGGGGATTGGTCCTGAGGTCCCTTCCAACCCTGATATTCTATGATTCTATGTAATGCTCTATGAGGCTATGCCTTTGTTGTAGAATTAATGTTTCAACAGCATTTTACGAAGTATAACTAGAAGTAATGGGATGGGATTAAGAAAGGGAAAATTTATACTGAACTTATTTCATTACTCTCTCTGTCTCCCTCCCTCCCAGCAATGGATTGTTTAGGTTGTGTAACGATCTCCCAATGGATGTGATGGAAGCCATGTTACTTGCAACATCTCAAACTGTACTGGACAAAATATAATTAAATACATTGTAAGATGAAGTTGTTAAAATTGTCTTGCTTGCCTATTGCTCTGACCTCATTCACTTCTCTTTGGATTCCTCCATTGACTTCCCATTGTCTTGCTGTCTGGAGTGGTTCATGACCATGAGTACCTACCTCAGGGCAGACTGTCAGAAAACAGGGCAGACACCCCAAACTGGTGGTATGTTCTATAATTAGATGTCACCAACCAGAAATTAATGTAAATTCCTGGATCAATATATCAGTCCTACCATAGAGACACAGACAGTCCCCTTAAAAAGAAAAGGAGTACTTGTGGCACCTTAGAGACTAACCAATTTATTTGAGCATGAGTCCCTTAGGCTCTCCAATATATCTTGCCATTTAGGCAAGCTGGATTTAGTGATCAGTGGTCACTTACACCAAAAATCACAAAATATTCAGGTTCCTTCTACTCCCAAGAGACCAGTTACTTATCCAAGATCAATTGGTACACCAGATCTTATGCCAACGACAACATCTGTAGCCAATCCTGTAATAAACTATCTAAAGATTTATTGACTAGGAAAACTAGGAAAAAGAAATTAGTTATTTACAGGTTAAAGCAAGCAAACCTGTGCACACAAATGAGTTACCATCTATGGTTTCTAAAGGTGTAGTAATCTGTCTGTTCAAAATGTCTTTGACCTTGGGGATCTCTGCTTTAGTTTGGCGTCTCTGGCCCTGTGAGAGTTCAAACAGCAAAGAGATGAAAAAATTTCTTGTGACCCTGTTTTATCTTTTATGTTTGGCCTTCCAGACCATGAAACAAGCACCCTTGAGCATAGCCTTTCCAAGGTGTGATAGAGCCATTTACCAGTACTTTGTATTGTGATGTTCTTTAATGGCTGTTTAATCTTGATAGGTCTCCTGAATGGGCAAGGGGGACAATTCCCATGCTTGCGTTCACAAGTTCAGAGCAAACATTTTCAACGTTATAAAGCAAAACATATATTTTCTTATAGCATGGAATACAGACATTGCAAGTGAGATTAATGCATGCAGAAATTGACAAGCATTTAGACTCATAGACTTTAAGGTCAAAAAAGACCATCATGATCTTCTAGTCAGACCTTCTGCACATTGCAGGTCACAGAACCTCACCCACCCACTCCTGTAATAGACTCCTAATCTCTGACTGAGTTACTGAAGTCTACAAATCATGATTTAAAGATGTCAAGTTACAGAAAATCCATCATTTACACGTTTTTAAACCTAAAAATGAGCTATGCCCCATGTTGCAGAGGAAGGCAAAGCCCCCACCCCAGAGTCTCTGCCAATCTGACCCTGGGGGGAAATTCCTTCACAACCCAAAATATGGAAATCAGTTAGACACTGAACGTGTGGGTAAGACCCACCAGGCGAACAGCTGGGAAAGAATTCTCTGTAGTAACTCAGAGCTTCTCCATCTAGTGTCCCATCACCAGCTATTGGAAATATTTGCTGCTAGCAGTCACAGATGAGCTATATTTCACAGAGTCTAAACACTAAATGCATTATTATATTACGATTCTGAACAAAACTAACATAAAGGTGAGTTGGCTTGATTTCCATTTATGTATTTCTCAGTTCTTTGAAAACACCTATGGCCTTGGCAAAATCTGGCACTTGGTTTACCGGCGTCACACCCATTATCCACCATATTGAGTTTAAACTTCTTAGGCCAAATTCTCATCTCACTTATATCAGTTTAAATCAAAGCCGCTAGATTAGTGGTGGGTGAACCACAGTGACTGGGAGCTGTGGGCGGCTATGCCTGCGGATGGTCAATGTAAACAAACTGTCTTGTGGCCCGCCAGCAGATTACCCTGACAGGCTGCAGGTTGCCCACCACTGCACTAGATCACAGAAATAATCTACGTTACATAGTGTAAAACTGATGTGAGGAGAATCAGAACCATTATCTTTGCCTTCATGGCCCTACACAATTTGCCTTGGCCTATATTTCCAGCTTGGCCTTTTATTGTGATAGATTTATCTTTTGACCAATGTCATTTCATGGTTATTTGGCTAGTGGAACACTATCGATTACTTACTTTAGGGTCCATTGGTTGAGACCAGGTTTGAATTTTATGTGATGGCTAAATTAGGGATGACTGAATTTAAATGGAACTTAAATGGAATGCTCACCTGCATTCCCCAAGCCTTAACAGTGTAGAGGAAGGGCATTACCAAGGAGATGCACTGTTTGTTAGTTTCATTCCCCACAGCAGAACGAAGAATAGTCATTGGTTCAACTCTTCCTAATGACGGAGGCTTGACTCTGGATGGATGGCCAAGCCAACACCTAATGCTTCTTAAACTATCCCACCTAGAGATCACTCTCAAACTGAATTAGATAAAGGCTCACACAAATGATTAAAATAGAGGGAAACAAGGGGAGGGACTTTCACCACACTACCTCTGGAACAATAGGTCTGCTTACCCAAGCCTGGGTGAAAAGTGACAGGCTGACCTCTATTTTTGGAAGAGGAGAGAAAGCTGCAGTAACCTCTGTTTTCATTACGTTAACACCAAAGAGATCTGACTAGGTGATCTTAGCTATGTAATTTCTCCAAAACTTTGAGGAAATGTGTTAAGTGTGGGAAATGAGGCATCATTGTTTCTGTGGCTCTCATTTGGGCTCCAGAAGGAAGCATAAGACTTTTGTATTAAAAGAGGAGCCAAAAGCAGAGTTTTCAGGCCAATGGAGGTACATCCTCGAGGTGCAGTTGGTTTCTGTGTAGTTACCCTTTGCAGTTAGCTTAGCTTTATGATCTCTTCAATGCAAGTTGCCCCATTAATTTAGAATCTCTGGACTCTAGTTGTGGACCCTATATCCCCTCCTTCCTTCCCCTCTTTGGTTTGCCTGAGCAGAGAGCTATCTCCCATAACATTGAATGATCTGCCCAATATGGAGCTTGTCTGCTCAGAACCAAGGTCTTGGATCTGATGGCCTCTGCATTCAACTTTACTGCCTTTAGGAATGGAGCCTGAGGTTCACTCCAGGAATCCTTGGATCCATGGGGCTTCTATCAAGCCTTGGCCAATTAATCCTTTTAATTTTCCCAGCTCTACTACTGCTCTATGAGTGATTGTCAAATAGTCTCTACCTAGGCCTCTTTTACACCTACTAAATAATGGGGCCTCAATATTTCTCGTATAGGTCCTGGATCTCTTGGCATGCTTAGCTTATGGGGATTGGTGAGCTATGGGCTTAGTTCTCCAGGGGAAGATCCAGGAAGACAAATGGCCCTTCTGCTTTGTCTTCAGGTTTTCCTCCTTTAAATGAGGAGCCCTTTCAGCTCTCTTTCCATGTCTGCATACCCTGCTGAGAGATCTTCCTGTTCTTACCAATTCCTCAGCTGATGAAATAGGATCCATTTCCTCAGTCTCTTGTTCTGATGTCTTTAAACATTTATGAGATTATATATTTTGAATAGTACAAGCTTTAGATAATAGTGCTTTCCTCAAGGCAGGTAATTTTGCACCTGGCATCCTGGAGCTGTCCCATAAAAGAGGGTGTGATGGAAATAACAAAGGCCTTTTGGTTAACCTTCTTCAACTGAGAACTTCAGTCATATTTTTTCCATATATTTATAAGTGCCTTAAAATAACAGCTTATACTAGAGTGCCTCCTCAACCATAACAATAATGCTGTTGGCATAATGCAGTGATCTGCTCCTTCAAATGCTGTTAGCTAGAGCACTCTAGCAGAATTAGTCTTTTTACATCACATTACATGTTGTACAGTTACGTTCGGTAAATACACCTCTTCATGATATAATTTGATAATAGGTGCTGTAAGTTTGGGGCTTAATGCAACTCAAGAGATTGACCATCTAGTCATGTTTTAATAATAATAATTATGTAATCTCATAGTGCCTTTCATCAAAATGACCCTGGAGAGTGTTACAATTTTATACTGTATAAAAACAGATTACCTTTGATTTTAAGAACAGATAATTTTGTTTATCCATTAGGGAATAATGCCACATTATTTTTCTTACACTGGGGCACTCACTTGTACCTTTATAGAAATACTTGAACAGCCATTTGTAAGAAAAATAATGTGGTATTATTCCGTTACATTTTTGGTTTATAAAATAATAACCTTACCTAACAACATGATGTGTATTCACCCATGGGGCAGAACAAAAGAGCTGTTTAGTGACAACCTTGCACAAGAGTTTAGTAACGAATGCTTTATGTAACTGATTTTTACATACTGGAGCTTGGTCAAATGGTAAAGCATTTTACGCAAAATGTATGCAAAGTATTCCAGTGATTTTTTTTCAGGATTTTGCACCCCAATATTTTCTGGGATGAAATTACTAACAATTACTGATAACGAAGCAAGCAAAAACCTAAAAAGTCACTTTCACGTGAATATAGCAATTTTTAAAATGCTGGAGAGGGCATCCACTAAAAGCTGTTAAGTGCTAGGAATTGGGAGGTCCTGAATCCCTTATTTATTTAGGTCCTGATTCAGGATATTTCTGCATGAGTAGTCCCACTGGCTTTGACTGGACTACTTATGCACTTATTTAAGCATATGCTTCCATACCATCTTGAACTGGGGCTTCAGATTGCAATTGTATACAGTTTACCATGCAGTTTACAAAGTGAGAAAAGACAGCTCTACTTCAAAGAGCTTACGCTCTGAAAGACTGTAGTGTTACAAATCCTGTACCCAATCTAGTGCAAGCCATTATGGGATGGTCTCAACATTCTGGAGTTACCTGGTTCCCAGGAGACTGAAAAAGTGTATGTAGATTTTATGCCTGTTGAGGCAAGAACCTTGCCTTTAGAGAGTCAAGGGGGGATAGAGTTGTAAAGCAACCAGCATACTTCTGATGTCTGTAAAAATAAGTCAATATTTGGCTTGTGTAACACACCTGAAGTTTGACTTTCATAACAAATTTGAAATATAAATATTTTTCTCTTTTTCCTTCCCCCTCTCAAACATTGGAGATTATGATAACAATATACAGAATAAAGAAAAGGAGTACTTGTGGCACCTTAGAAACTAAAAAATTTATTAGAGCATAAGCTTTCGTGGGCTACAGCCGACTTCATCGGATGCATAGAATGGAACATATAGTAAGATATATATACACACATACAGATAAGTTGGAAGTTACCATACAAACTATGAGAGGCTAATTAGTTAAGATGAGCTATTATCAGCAGGAGAATAAAACTTTTGTAGTGATAATCAAGATGGCCCATTTAGATAGTTGACAAGAAGGTGTGAGGATACTTAACTTTAGGGAAATAGATTCAATATGTGTAATGACCCAGCCACTCCCAGTCTCTACTCAAACTCAAGTTAATGGTATCTAGTTTGCATATTAATTCAAGCTCAGCAGTTTCTCATTGGAGTCTGTTTTTGGAGCTTTTCTGTTGCAAAATTGCCACCCTTAAATCTTTTACTGAGCGGCCAGAGAGGTTAAAGTGTTCTCCTACCAGCTTTTGAAAGTTATGATTCCTGATGTCAGATTTGTGTCCATTTATTCTTTTGCATAGAGACTGTCTGGTCTGGCCACTGTACATGGCAGAGGGGCATTGCTGGCACATGATGGCATATATCACATTGGTAGATGTGCAGGTGAATGAGCCCCTGATGGCGTGGCTAATGTGATTAGGTCCTATGATGGTGTAGGGGCAAGGTTGCGGAAGATTGGTGAGGAGCTAGGTGGTGGACTGAGAATGTGACTGGATGTAAGCGGAGGATGCAAACAGTTTCAATGAACTTTGTCCGACAGACCCTGCCAAAAGATATTGTAGCATAGCTCAGCATATTTTTGCCTGTAAACGAGTCAGTTTATGTAATAAGCATAAATTGTACATATAAGAATGTAGCCAGCTGTTGATCCCATGTAACCCCAAGATAAGCGCGGAGAATATAGTGCTGCAGAGGACTCCCCCCAGGGGAGTCCTGCCTGGTCAGCTGTCCCGAACAGCCAGAGTCCCCTGCAGCCCCTCCATGCATCCTAGGGGCTCCCTGCATAGATTGGAGCGTAAGTTCTTCCTTCCTTCAATAAAGCATAGTTTACTATTCTTAGGCCTGAGTGTCATCCTTTCGCTGATATCTTTCTCCCCAGCCCTTGAGGGCTCAATTGGCGTCATGAACAGGATGCCAACAGGGGGATGCCTCTTTGGGGAAGGAAGGATAAGCGGGAGGGAGAGAGCCTCATCCCCAGGTGGCCCACCACGGGACGGTGGGCACCGGTGACTCGCAAGCTGGTGGGGTTGGTTGCCCCCGTCGCATGGCCGGAGCTAGAGCAGGAGCCGGGGGTTACCCCAGTTAGGCTGGAGGAACTGATATCCAAGCTCTGACTGGACAAAGTAGGACCTTCGGAGCGAAAAGCGGCGGGTAACCTGGGATGGGTCTTCCTGACTGCGCTCCGCGTGGTGGTCAAGGTGCTGCTGGTTCAGTGCCAGGGGACAGGAAGATTAGAGGCTGATTTGCAGCAAGCAAATGAGGCCCGTTCATTAACCCAAGAAGTCATCACTAGTACGGCTGAACGGGCCGATTGGTTAGAGCACCGCTGCGCTGTTATGGCAGCTCGCATTGCGAACCGACGACGGCGAAAGGGAGGACGGCAAGACATGTGTCCCCTTGCCATACGCGCACTGGTACGCAAAAGTGACTGGGATCCAGACACCTGGGATGGGGACATTTGGGAGACAAGCGAGGACAAATCCCCGAGGAGGGGGACGGCGGGAAGGCGGGACTGTACCCACAACTGTGGTCTGTTGTCGAGACACAATACGAGGAAATAACCACTACCGTTAAAGGTCTGCTCCAGGCAGACATCATTCACCCCGCCATGAGCACATTTAACAGCCCAATTTGGCCAGTCCATAAAAAGGACGGAACCTGGCGCATGACAGTAGACTACCGCAACCTGAATAGAGTTACCCCAATCCTGACAGTGGCAGTTCCCGACATGGACTCCATCATGGAGCACCTCGCTACGTGGGTAGGGCAGTGGCATGTCGTGGTGGACTTGGCAAATGCCTTCTTCTCCATTGCCATTGCCCCACAGAGCCAGGATCAATTTGCCTTTACATGGGAGAATCGGCAGTACACGTTCACTGTGCTGCCTCAGGGCTACAAGCATAGCCCTACCATCTGCCACCAGTTGGTTAGTCGAGACCTGGAGCAAGTGACTCTTCCAGACGGAGTGGTACTAGAGCACTATACTGATGATGTCCTGCTGAGCGGGCCCCATGAGGTGGCACTCTCTGAGGCCAAGAACAATGTGTTGCAGGCTCTGGCAGCCAGGGGATGGGCTGTCAACCCTAGTAAAATCCAGGGGCCCAGCCAGAAGATGATCTTCTTGGGAATACTTTGGTCAGGGCCTCAACGTAAGATCCCACAAAAAGCCATCGAAACAATTACCCACTTTCCAGAGCCCACTAACGTAAGCCAAGCCAAAACGTTCCTGGGCCTCCTTGGGTATTGGCGTACATTTATTCCCCAACTAGGGTACATCTTGCCGGAAGTCTGAAAGAAAGCCACGTTTAATTGGGGGGCCCAGCAGCATGCCGCATTCCAGCAGGCTAAAGAGGCGCTCAGCCAATACACAGTGCTGAGCCCAGGCAGACGAGGCACCCCCTTCGAACTTGAGGTAACGGTGGTTGACCACGTGGCCTTGTGGGGGCTGTGGCAGCAAGCTTCATCTTGAAAGGAGCCCATAGGGTATTGGTTGTGATCCCTGTGAGGCTCGGCTGATTGTTATACACCCCTTGAATAGCAGCTGCTTGCAGTAGTGTGGGCCCTGCAGCAAACTGAGCCCATAATGGGCGCGGAGCCTGTAAAGGTGTGTACCCCGCTTCCGATTATGGGTTGGGTCCAGGACGAAAGCCCAGTCACATGGACTGGGGTAGCCCAGACTCAAGCCCTATGGAAGTGGAAACACTACCTGCAGCTGCGTATGCAAATGACCCAGGCAAGCATTACCGATGCGCACGCGCGGCTTTTGGGTGCTGTCACCATCGAGAAACTGCCCTCCGGGGACCAGCACACTTATGCCCCCACCCTGGTCGAAGTGCCTCAACCCCCCTGTATGGAGGCCCCTCCCTACGCCTCCTTAACCAAACAACGAGAGGTCGCGTGGTTTACTGATGGATCGACCTCGTACAGGGGGGCAGAATGATGGTGGCGAGCAGCCACATATAATCCCTGCCTTGAGGAAATACTGTTCGAAACTGGTCCTGGCCTGTCTAGGCATTGGGCTGAGCTACGGGCAGTGTTCATGACCATCACAGAGAACCCAGGGCCCCTTTATCTGTATACAGATAGCTGCGCAGCCTACAGAGGCATGACACAGCAGATGGCTGTCTGGCATGCGGCTGGCTGGAAGGTGCATGACAAACCCCTTTGGGATTATGACATGTGGCCTGCTATTTGGGATGCCTGTAGCCAGAGGCCTGTTGCTGTTCGTCATCTAGACGCCCACCTGACAGGGGAATCAGAGGAGGCCTGGTTCAACAGAGAGGTAGATGACATAGTCACAGTATACGTAGTAGCTGCCCCCGGCCTGGCCGGGTGGAGCCGTAATCTCCTCCAGGCCATGGCTGTGGTCAATGAATGCCCTCTGTACGGCTCCACCCCGTACGCTAGATTCAAGGGGGAGGTCATCGAGCGGCCCCGTGTGTTGCGAGTGCAGCGCTTGCACCCGCAAGCCCATCTCCCCATTCAGGCCACCCCGGGAAGCACTGGTCTCCATCTGCAGGTCCCTCAAGAGGGCCTCACTCTACAGCCCTATAGCCGGAACCTCGTAAATACTGGCTTAGCCATAGGGTTCCTGCAAGGCATTATGGGCGCATTGCCCCACGCAGCAGTCTGGCCCTTAAGGGCATAGATGTTGCGGCGGGAGTAATTGACATTGACTATACCGGGGAGGTTAAGGTGCTGTTGGTTCACAGTGGCCCGCAGGCAGTAGTAACCCTCCCGCAAGGCGAATGTATTGCGCAGTTGATTTGCGAGCACATTGGGTTGCCTGATGTCCAGGAGGTCGATGCGCTTGCACCCACCACTCAAGCGGGAGGGTTCGGCTCGACTGGACGTGCAGTTTGGGTCCACGACCCCACCAAACATAACCCGCTCGAAGGGGAAATTCTAGCTGGTGGTCCCCGGGACACTCACCTCATACTGCTAAAGATGCCCCAATTTATGTGCCCTCTAAGTGTCTTTCTTCCAGGCAACCATAACCGCCACACTGCAGTTTGGGCAGGTCCGTGGAGTGTCCTGGCCGTGCCACCCAAAGGCTGACACCTACGATGGCCCTACGGTGTGTTCTCTATGGCATGATCCTCAGAATAATCTTCACTGCAATAGGTGCCGAAGCCACATGGCACCACGACTCGGCTGTCCAGTGGATGCCATCGGTGGCACTAGCAGGTAACAAGTTGGACTGTTGGTACTGCGCACATGCCCCCCAGTTGGCAAGCGCTGGCATTCTGTGGGCTGCATTGCTGAGGAATGAATCCTGGACCCTTAATGACACCACTTTTCTCACTAAGTATAATGAAACGCCCCCTTACCGGTGTCAAGGGACACCGGTAGTGATACTGGGGGACGCGTATTGGTGTGTTCAGCGGCCTTCGGCGACAGACGCCGCTCGTCCCGTTGGAAAACTTCCCCGTTCCTCGTGCGCATTGATAGCAGAGTACCTGCCAGACACTGGGCAGTTTAACGTTACTGCTGGCCCACCGGAAATGCACAGTGAGTGGATGGCCGGAGAGGGGTGGGTCTCAAGTGACAATTGCTCCAGTTCCTCCAAAACCAATATGACTTATACCAATGGCACCACCCTCTGCCATCGGTGGTGGCGTTGGGGCGAGTGGGGACCTGTGGTTTTCTGTATTCCTACAATGCCAGTGCCCCCATATGGAGAACACCCCTCAGCACAATTAGGTGCAGGCAAACCCTGCGTGCACATTACTGGTCTCAGTGTGACCAAAGCTCCGATAGTTGGTGTTGCAATACCTCAGATAGCACATAGTTCCCCATGGCAGGATTGCCGGGGCTGTACTGGCTATGTGGCCATTGGGCATATAAAACCCTACCCAACCAATGGTGTGGATGGTGCACGTTGGGACGGCTCCTCCCCTATACGTATGGAATGCAAACCATGCATGCTCATGCAGTGCATAATTACATATTGGTGGCGCGTCCATGACAGAGCCCAAATCCCATTGTGCAGAGACTCACGGGCTTCCATCAGTTTGTCCGCGCTTTCCTCCCCTAGCTAGGAGTGGCCGAACTGGAGCAGGCTATTGTAAATCTTTCAGTCACATTAGAGATTATAGAGAATAATACCCTAGATGCAATCCAAGCCTTGCAATTAGAAGTAGCTTCTTTGTCTCAGGTTGTATTACAGAATCGTTTGGCGTTGGACTACTTATTAGCCGCTCAAGGTAGCATTTGTAACTTGAATAATGAACGTTGTTATTTTTACTTAAATCGGGATAAGCCATCGAGACTGATGTTCATAATATGATGGACCACTTGAAGGTGTTAAATGACGTAGGCTCTGAGGCTTCTGTATGGGATGACCCTTGGTGGTGGCTAACCTCCTGGCTTCCGGATCTTGGCGCTTGGGGGAGACGCATCGGGCTCCTACTATTGATTGGATTACTGGGCTTTGTATGTGTGTTTGTCATTCTTCAATGCTGCGTGAATTGCTCCTCCACCCTCCTGGCCCGACTGGCAACCCCCAAACCAGTGCTCACGCTCGAAGTGTGCTGGTAGGAGTAACTAATACACCTCAGTCCACCAAGGGGTGGAGTGTAGGGGCAAGGTTCCGGAAGATTGGCGAGGAGCTAAGTAGTGGACTGAGTACATGACTGGATGTAAGCGGAGGATGCAGGCAGTTTCAATGAACTGTGTCCGACTGACCCTGCCAAAAGATATTGTAGCATAGCTCAGCATATTTTTGCCTGTAAACGAGTCAGTTTATGTAATAAGCATAAATTGTACATATAAGTGTAACCCTTCTGCCCGTCAGAGTTGGCAGCAACAAGGGCCGGGTTCAATATCTAGGGGTTCCATTCCAATAACACAATGCAAACCGGCTCGAGCCCCCACCCAGTGACCTGGGACAAATATATACCACCCCCGCTGGGCGCCTCCAAGAGGCAATACTTCCCCTCTCGCAAGCACATGGTCTGAGTGTAGCAAAAGCCTTTTAATAACAGAGAGAAACAATGTGGCATTATGTTGGGGAAACACCACCAACAGGATTCATAACACAACCCATGAGCAAAAAAAGAACCCACCCCAGGCAAATTGGGGCATGCCCTTTTCCCTTTGGTTCTTGAGTCCAGCAACCCCAAATCACCCAAAGTCCCAAAAGTCCAATGCCCCAAAAGTCTCTGACCCTGGTCAGGGCAGCCCCAGAGTTCGAAAGTTTATCTGCGGAGCTTTACCTCCCAACCTGGGTGGAAATGGGACGGGGGTAAGAGGCACCTTACGTGATCTGAAGCTGACCGCCCCATAGCTCCATAGCGGCACTCCGCTCCGCCAGCCGCCCCACAAACTCCTTCGCTCAGCTGCACTCCGCTCCGCCAGCCGCCCCACAAACTCCTTCGCTCCGCTCCGCCAGCCGCCCCACGAACTCCTTCACTCAGCTGCGCTCTGCTCCGCCAGCCGCCCCACGAACTCCTTCGCTCAGCTCCACGGCCCACAAGCCGCTCCTGCCATCCACACACTGCTCCGCGTCGAACTGCTTCACCAGCCGTCCCGCAAACTGCTCCACAATATATCTTCAGGCTCCCCCACTACTTAACACAACACTCAGTGATTTCAGCTCTTAGGTGAATTCAGCTTGTAGTAGGGGAGCCCCAGTGCTGGTGCACTGTCAGCCCAAAGTGAGCTCAGCAGCCTATAACTAGACTTCTAATGAAATCAAAATTAGCTCTGATATTCCACAGTGGAGAGAGGAGGAAGTGCAATTAGCATGTAAGGCCCTCACCAAGGGGCCCATGCCACCAAGTATTAATACTTGTCCCCAGCCTCTCTCCATTCACACAGTTTTGGAACCCATGACCCTTGCCTAGCGAGTGCTACTTAGTTGATGGTGAATCCCTCCATCATAACAAAAGGCCACATACAGTTCCAAGCACAGTTCCCATAATCAGGGTAATAACAATTTATTCTTCCTGCCCCAATAACAGAGACACTGGGGATCCCACAGCAGCCAAAGTGACCATTTGGGCAGCTATGGTCTCATTCTAGGCGGGGTGGGTGTGCCTATGCAAATGAGATCGGCCCCTGAAGTTCTTTTCCACAATTTGCCACACCTCACCACCAGATGTCAGGGTGGAGCTCATCCTGACACTGCTTACATAAGAATGTAGCCAGCTGTTGATCCCATGTAACCCTGAGATAAGCGCGGAGAATATAGTGCCGCAGAGGACTCCCCCCAGTGGAGTCCTGCCTGGTCAGCTGTCCTGAGCAGCCAGAGTCCCCTGCAGCCCCTCCGCGCATCCTAGGGGCTCCCCACATAGATTGGAGCGTAAGTTCTTCTTTCCTTCAATAAAGCATAATTTACTATTCTTAGGCCTGCATGTCCTCCTTTCACTGGTGTCTTCTTCCCCCCCCCCCCCCCCCCCAGCCCTTGCGGGCACAGATGGTGTCACTTGAATAAATATGTGGACAGAGTTGGCATCAGGCTTTGTTGCAAGGATAGGTTCCTCGGTTAGTGTTTTTGTTGTGTGGTGTGTGGTTGCTGGACAGTATTTGCTTATTGAAACTACTGGGGCGGAATTTAGCCTTCTGAAATACTTTAAAAATAAACTCAACTTCATTCTAACTTTCATTATAATTCTGGCAAATAAAAAGTATCGTGAGTTTATTCAGTGACTCTTATGGTTCCAGGCATGATCATTTTACAAAAATAGTGCTTTAAGGATTAACTAATATACTTAATGTTTGAAAAATGTTGAAGGCACACAGACCTCCGATGACAGTGGAAATTGGAAACTACAGCACTGTAACCCCTCTTTGCATTATTAACTAGCTTAAGATTTTATTAGAAATAAGCAGTACTCTATAAGTAAGGGCTGCTCTGCATTAATATATGATGGGCACACATGAAAAAATTAGATTAATTTTTGGATAAACATCCAAAAGTTTGGCTGCTTAATTGATCCTTTTTCTGGGACTACTTTGACTCCTTCCAGGCTCTTTCTCTCTTTCTCACACACAAAATCTTCCAGCGTCCTCAGCTCGCCATATCTTGATATTTTTTCCATCTGCAGCAGTGAGCTAGAGAGGTGGGGTGGCTGGGGAGCCCGTCATTTTCCTTTAAGAGAATCTCCCTGTGTTAGGGAAATGCTCTAGGAATTTTCAGCAGATTAGTCCCTCTGTGCGCTGCCTTAGTGATGCAAAGAGATGGTTACTCACTTGAGAATCTGGCCCATAGCATTCAAAAGGGGTTGTCAGGGGATCACACACTTTACATTTTGCTCTGTGCAGCCTATTTTGCCCTTAATTTTCTTTGTAACTTTCTGAAGAGTTACAATTTTCAAATTCTCCCAACTCAGCTGAACTCAAACCAATTTTCCTTGAACGTCAAGACCCTTCTTCTCTCTCAACAGGAGACATCAAATATTCACTGATATTTTCCCACTCTAACCCTTTTGAAGACAAAGATAACTTCTCTTCTGGCTTACTTCATTCTAAGGAGGAGAGAGTTATCTCACTTTCTGGTCCTCTGTAATTCAAACTATGCCTCCTGCTGTTGCTGCTTGGGGGGGAAACATAAGATGGTCTCTACAATCTTATCGCTTTGAGGTAATTGTTGGTCTCTATCCATTCCTCTTAAGAGCTAGTTTTACTGCAGCATCCCTGAAGTGACTTAGAGATTTAAAGGGATTTTTTTTCTATTTTCTGGCTTTTTTAAAGTGAATAGGTAAATGTTTCAAAGCATATCACATGCGTCATTTAAAGATGACCAAATAACTGAAGAATGCATCCAGATCAGAGAATAGGAAGCAGTAGCTATAAGGATGCCCACTTGTTCCTGCTGCACAGCTGCGCTGCACTGAGGGCTCAATTCATCATATTCATGAAATCCATATCTGTCCTATCTAGGGAAATCAAAGGGGGTAAATTTAAATTGACACAGAGTGAAGGCAGATGGGAGTCATTTACCTGGGTTACATACACAAAGGATGTTATTTTCTCTGTTTAGATTCAGCCTATTCTTCTCCCATTCAATCACTAATGTGGTGAGCAGTAGTTGACATTCTGTCAGTTCACCATAACCTCACGTTCTAGCTGTGGAGCACAGTATGGTCTCAACAAAAAGTTTTTCTCAGCTAACCTCATTGACAGATCCTGCACCACATTGATCAGTGAAGGAGAAACTATTTAACTGAAAAACTATAGTAAATGAGATAAAAATTAAGATGTAGAAGATAAATATCTGATGTGGAAGTAGATATTTCCCCCTTTAATGGATGTTAGGATATAAATATTCAGGCCTGTCTGTAAAGGCCTCTACTCTAAGAATTTAGGTGTATTCTTATCACTTGGCTAGTTAGAGGTATAAAAGAAAGAATCAAAATCACTGTCTGCCAATGTAAGGTCCTTCTCTTACTGTGACAGTCTGAGACCCTGTTCTTAGGCTAAGGCCTTTGGCTAAGCAGCAGAGGCAGCCATAAGCTGGGAAGCGACCGGTGACCTCCTCATATTCCAAACTAGTCACATTGAAATAAGGTGCTATTGGGCTGTTAGGAATACAATCCTGTCCTGATAATGCCTGTCGCCTCCAGAGAAAGGGAAGTGCCAAGAAGATGTAAAAGGAAACTTAGTTTGATAGCATCCTGTCTGGCAAGAACTCACTTATCAATAGCTGGGATGTGAAATCCTCATTTCTGTGTTTGTTCTATCACTGTAGTTCCCATTTCCCCATTGTTTGTCTGTATAATATCTGTCTGGTTCTGTGATTGTTGCTGTCTGCTGTATAATTAATTTTTCTGGGTGTAAACTAATTAAGGTGGTGGGATATAATTGGTTACATATGTTATAATCATGTTACAATATGTTAGGATTGGTTAGTTAAATTTCAGTAAAATGATTGGTTAAGGTATAGCTAAGCAGAACTCAAGTTTTACTATATAGTCTGCAGTCAATCAGGAAGTGAGTGGGTTTGTGTGTGTGGGGGGGAAATGGGAACAGGGAATGGGGGTGGGGAAATTGGAATCATGTTTAGCTAAAGGGGGAAATGGGAACAGGGACACAGGTAAGCTGGGAAGGGGGACACTAAGGAAGGAAACTGGAATCATGCTTGCTGGAAGTTCACCGCAATAAACATTGAATTGTTTGCACCTTTGGACTTCGGGTATTGTTGCTCTCTGTTCATGCGAGAAGGTCCAGGGAAGTAAAGGGGTGAAGGAATAAGCCCCCTAACAATGGAGACCAGATATAGTACTTTTGTCTCAGATGGAGCATTGTCTATTATTGGGATTGGGATTCAGGTCTCCTAAATCCTATTTTTGGCTCTGCCACTTGGTCATTGTGAGAACCTGGGCAAGTCATGTTAACCTCTCAAAGCCTGAATTTTCCCATCTATAAAGTGGGCATGATATTTTCCTGACTCTCAGAGATGGAGTTGAATGTATGTGTGATGAGGGCTTTCGTCTTGGTTAGGTTGTTCCAAACTGTTACAAACTTAAAGGAGGGAAGAATTGCTTCAGTGCACAGATCTCTCCCAAACACCTTTATTAGCACTGCTGCGTGTTGTGATGATGTGGTGCAAGGCCTGAAGGGGTAAATTAGGCCAATTAACTTTAGGCTGCACCTACGGCACGCTAGGGCCTAATTGCTGATGAAATCCATTGGAGGGAGGAGCTGGACGGGAACTATGAAAAGAAGTTGGTTGACTGCAAGGAGGAAAAACTTGCAGTCATACTCCTAAATACGAGGAGGAAAAGTAGGAAGCAGTCCAGGGAAGGAACAGTGAGGGCTGAGAGAGCAAAAGCCCAGACCTGCTAGGTTGAGGGTCCCTGGACTGGAACCCAGAGTAGAAGCCGGGCCTGGGTTCCCCTGTTGGAGTGACACTGTAGGGATAGCGCATTTGGGGATGGCTGGAAGCAGTCTGGAAACAGACTTTAATGATACCCTGGGAGGGGGGACAACTTTTATGTAATTTAGCTGGAGAGTTAAACCATGAAGAAGAAAGTGCTGCAGCTCCTGGAACATGAGAGGCCATGGAATAAGTAAGGAAATGTCAGGCTGAGTAACCACAGGAAGAGGGGGTCAGATCAGGTGGCTGAGCTAATTCCCCAGATGAGCCACAAGGAGGGGCCACCAAGTGGTGAATAGAGCAGACCCAGTCACACATTGCAGGGCACGGGGATTCTGTACAAGAGCAGTCAGTAGGAGTATGACATAAATTTTAAATGACCGAAAGAAACTCTACTTCTGACTGCCCCTCCTTTCTCAGCTTGTTAGCATTGCAGGCTACTCCCTGGGCCTATCCACAGCCCTGAGCTCTGATTTTGCTGCTATTGCTACAGCAATAGCTGCATGTCCCCTATCCACCAGCCTGCTCAGTTCCTTCTCAAATGGCATTTATTTCCTCCAATCAGACTTTGTACATGTACTTTCCTAAGCTAAAATATTCCTTGGGTAGCTAAAGAAAATGGGAAAGAGATCTTAGTCACTGTGGAGAGTTCTCTCAAAACATCCACTCAATGTGCAGCGGCAGTCAAAAAAGCGAACAGAATGTTGGGCATCATTAGGAAAGAGATAGATAATAAAACAGAAAATATCATATTGCCTCAATATAAATCCATGGTACACCCTCATTTTGAATACTGTGTGCAGATGTGGTTGCCCCATCTCAACAAAGATATATTGGAATTGGAAAAGGTTCAGAAAAGGGCAACAAAAATGATTAGGGGTATGGAACAGCTTCCATATGAAGAGAGATTAATAAGACTGGGACTTTTCAGCTTGGAAAAGAGATGACTAAGGGGGGATATGATAGAGGTCTATAAAATCATGCCTGGTATGGAGAAAGTAAATAAGGAAGTGTTATATACTCCTCCTGATAACACACGAACTAAGGGTCACCAAAAGAAATTAATAGGTAGCAGATTTAAAACAAAGAAAAGGAAGTATTTCTTCACACAATTCATAGTCAACCTGTGGAACTGTTTGCCAGAAGATATTGTGAAGGCCAAGACAATAACAGGGTTCAAAAAAGAACTAGATAATTCATGGAATATAGGTCCATCAATGGCTATTTGCCAGGATGGGCAGGGATGGTGTCCCTAGCCTCAGTTTGCCAGAAGCTGGGAATGGGTGACAGGGAATGGATCACTTGATGATTACCTGTTCTGTTGATTCCCTCTGGGTCACCTGGCATTGGCCACTGTTGGAAGACAGGATACTGGCCAAAATGGACCTTTGGTCTGACCCAATATGGCCGTTCTTATGATCTTGTGAAAATAAAATCCACAAATTAGGTGGAAGAGAGCGGCTAGATCAAGCCTCATTGGGGGGCTGCAGGGGCTGGACTTTCTTAAAGCTAGGAGTGAAGTTAGTGGTAAAATAATTTACAAGGAGCTCTCTCTGCTCCATTCTTTACAAAAAGCTTTCTGTTCTCACTTCACATCTTTCCATCGCCTCTGTAAAAACAAAAAACAAACAAGAAAAAAAATCATTTAAATGTAAAAAGAAAAGAAGTACTTGTGGCACCTTAGAGACTAACAAATTTATTCGAGCATAAGCTTTCGTGAGCTACAGCTCACTTCATCGGATGCATTCAGTGGAAAATACAGTGGGGAGATTTATATACATAAGACGTGAAACAATGGGTGTTACCATACTTTTCCACTGAATGCATCCGATGAAGTGAGCTGTAGCTCACGAAAGCTTATGCTCAAATAAATTTGTTAGTCTCTAAGGTGCCACAAGTACTCCTTTTCTTTTTGCGGATACAGACTAACACGGCTGCTACTCTGAAACCATTTAAATGTGGTGTTTTATCTATGTTTGCTATTTATAAACTATCTCATCATACTCACAAATACAAAATATAGAGTCTCCAAGGTAGAAAAAGCACTTAACTGTACCAATTTGGGGTTTGTAAAACTGGAATAAGTCTCCAAAGTATGAAATGTTCAATTATTTGAAGTGGCTGAGTTTGTTTTGTGAACATTTCACTCAAACACAGCATTGATCACTGCCTATCTTGCTGATCTTCAAGCCACACACACACACCAGCTACAAAGAGATTACAGTACAGCGATTTTGCTCTGAATCTGTTGACTTTTGACTCAACTCACTCATTATCACCAATCTACCAAAGAGATTACTGAGAAAGTAAGGGCCAAATTCACATGGAATGAGTGCAGAATCTGTGGTGCAGTTTCTGCACAGTGCATAAAAATGCGTTCTATAGGATGGAAGTCAGAATTTTTGCCCAAATGTCAAGAGCTTTTGTAGGAGAACTCAGGGGTTTATACTCTATGCTTTAAGGACTAGTTTCAGCCCTCATTGAAATCAATGGGAGTCTTTCCATTGGCTTCAGTGCCAGTTGTGTCAGATCTAAAGTGTCCAGTGAAAATTTGCAGCAGTTCTAACTTTGTGAGATCCCCAACATTAAAGCAATGGCATCTTCCCTCCTCCCCCGCCCCCCACTTTGTTTTGACACTCTGGTCTGTGAAAATGAAGTATTTTATAAAGTGTGTAAGTAGTTTGCAATCTGTGTAAATGTTTTGACACTTGTATACTGCATGTCTTCCTTTTATGTATATAAAATAATTGCTCTACCATCCATCATGTTATCAACCCGTGACAAACTGCATATATTTCAACAAAACTGTGCTATTTTTTATTTGTTTTCTCTCTGATATTCCAGCTACTTCCTTTGATTTGAAATTTTACAGACTTCAAAAGTCCATTGTAGAGGCAGGGGGAGGTTACTTTGTTCTTGGTTTATCTTCCTAAAAGAGATTGGAAATAAAAGGAAGGGAGCAAAAAATGTGTGATTAAAAATTCCATAAAAAATTAAAGCTTTCTTTTAAATAAAACAGATGTTGCTGTTTTCTTTTCTTGTACCTAAAATTGATTAGCTCTCATAATTAACCAATATACTTCTCATTTTTTGAAATATAACAGCAGTAGTAATTGATTCATCATTAACTATCGAGTTTATTGGACTTTTAGTCAATTAATTTAAACAATGGAACTTCAAAAAGGTCTCAGAATTTCAGTCTACTTCAGTTCATTTTTATAACATTAAGAAATATCAAACATTTGAAAAACCAGCAGTATTACCTTTAAAAAGTTGCCCGTTTTGCCCCACTGAAGTAAAGGGGCAAAAATCCACCTACGTTGATCAGAAAGCAGAATTTGGGCCTAATCTATCAAAAAGGAAGAAACAGGCTTAGTATCTTTAAATATAAATCAACATATACATCTAAGGTTGGTCCTGAACCAAAAAAACTACCCAGGTAAAATCCTCACATCATTGAAGTCAATAGGCATTTTGCCATTGATGTCAGTGAGGCCAGGATTTCACTCCAGACTTTAAATCCCAAACTTTCAGAGATTAAAAATCTAGAATCAGCCCCATTGCTAATATAAATACATGAAGCACTGGAGCATCAGTTTTTTTTACTAGTTACACACAATAATAGTATAACTAACATTTTTTCATTTGGGTATAATTCCAAACAGACAAGCTAAAAGGAAACTTTTATCCACTGTAATTCATACAGTCTCTACCTGTCCCTAAAATGATTTAAAAAAATTCACTTAATCTTTTTTTCACAAATCTATTTTGTTGTATGATGTTATCTGTTATTGCTCAGCCCCTATGGTGTGATAGGAACTTTTTTGCAGACAAAAATAAACACCTCAGGGAAGCATACAAAGACTCTTCTTAGATCAAACAACGTTTTATAGAATTTACTTTTAAAAATAAAATAAGAACACACAGATGAAACGGAGTATCACAAGCCACTTGAGGAAGGTAATATCCCAGAACTATTTGATCTCATTCTAGAAATGCATAATCCAGAACCATGCAATGTCTAGTTTAACTAAATACATTAGTTTTTCCTAACTAGCGTATCAAGACGGTAAAAGGGCAAGTACATTAACGCCATTTTGCCCCATACCTGCTTATGAACTGTAGATTTCCAAATTTTGAAAATATCTGGCAAAGACCAAACTGAAATTTCCCGTTGGAATCTGTGAGACAAAAATTGGTACAAAAATAAGAAACAGTGGAATGGAACCCTATCAAAATTCATGTCTAATCTCAGCAAAGATGCCAGACTCTCTACATAAACACAAATCACTGCCTCGGGGCAACCAGAGCCACTGTATTAAGTGGAAACAGTATTGAAACAAGAATTATTATGAAGGTTTAGGTCATAAAAATGAATCCAATGTAAGAAGCTACATTGACAGAAGAAATTCACAACAGAGATAATATTTCAGTAACATCTTAGCAGCAGCACTGCAAATGAAACATGAAACAAACCAAGAAATCTTCATTCCTGCTCATTGCATCTTTTCTGACAACTAACTACCAATAAAGTTTAATCTTAATAACAAATACTAAAATAATATGGATGATAAAACCCTTCCAAAAACTTTTTTACCAGCAATGAAAATATTCAAAATATTTTCCAGCCACCTGCTAACTTCTGGCTGCAGGCATTAACCATAATTATTTTTCATAACTTTCTTTTTGTGGTACAACCTGGGGTTTTATCATAATGAGCTGCTTAAGTATGAATGGTTAAGTATTAAAATTACATCCTTCAAATAAAATGTTAAGATTACAGTACATGTAACACCTGTAAATATTATTATAATGTATAATGTACATTTTATTGCTTTTATTTTTTCAGTCATGATTGTGGCATTCAAGTATCGTTGACTTTAGCAGCTTAGCAATTATCTCAGCTTGGCTTTGATGTTTAACCTCAAGGTCCTTTATTGTTCTGCATACTTGAATGCCTTGAACATTAATTACCACTAGGAATGGGCAAATCAATCTGGGTAACTTTAATGTCAACTGTTGAACTGAAGGAAACACTAACTTGTTTAAATTGTCTTCCTTTTCCTCCCTTTCAGAAAACTCCACATTTCTACTCCTTCCTGTATCTCAGCCCTCATTTCTTCATAAACCACTTACACTTCTAGTCTGAGCTTTTCTCTTTAAGCTCCCCATCTCCTTCTTCCATTCCTTCCTTCATGCCTTCTTGTATGCTGACCTTTAGTGTTCAGACAGTCCACAAGTTAATTTTTTTACTCCCTCCCTCTCCCACTTCTGATCACTTTTCCAAACTCATGTATTCCAGTAATGAAAACTGGTACATGCCACTTTGATCAATGTACTGGCCACTGTTTGCATTTTGACAATAAGTTTGTTTGTCAGGGCAAGAACTTTCTGTTTTAGCTTGGCACATTGTATATCTGTACTGTCAGTGACACCAACTCTCACTCTTTTATCATGAGTCTTGTGATATATTTGGTGTTTTACCTTCAGGCCCCAGCTTCATGTGATTTGATGAAAATCTCAGCTTTCATTTTTTTTTTACATAAATTTCTACCTCTCAGGGTTGTGTAAAAAAGGTTGAAAATGTGAATCCTAAAAGCTCAAAACCCAGAAAGGAAATAAAAAATACATATCGAATTTGGTTTAAAAATCGTGAAATTTAAAAATTAACTCATAATTTTTGGGACCTGGCTCATGATTTTTGAAGACTTGGGGTTTGTAATACAGTGTACTATAAAACAGTGGGTATGACACCTTGTCTAACAATAGCAATTGTGACAAGCTTCAGAGTGGTAGCCGTGTTAGTCTGTATCAGCAAAAACAGCGAGGGGTCCTTGTGGCACCTTAGAGACTAACAAATTTTTTGGGGCATAAGCTTCCTTGGGCTAAAACCCACTTCATAAACAAAATTGTGAACCTGTAACAGAGTTACTGTGCTGGCTCAGTGAGTGTGTCCTTTCCCAACCACCCTAAAGGTGTGGCTCCTCCCACAGGGGAAGAACACTGGTGTCAGGAAGTAAGGCAGAGAGTAAGTTCAGGAAAGTGTCTCTTCTTCCTGTCCCTAGGAGAGAGTGAAACTGTATGTAACCCACCAGTTCCTCCCTGGGTTACTCAGGAGCAGGCAGCAGTTACCTGTGTGCCCGGGTACCTGATGATGTTGAAATTAAAGGAGATCGTGAGTATCCCAATGGTGATGCTGGGTAGGTGGGACTCCTCTATCCACCCCTTTGCTGCAGTCCTTTTACTTATAAAGAAAATTAATTTTGGCGGTGCCTCCACCAGGCTGGGCCCACTGACATGCCTTGGGAGTCTCCAGGAATAAACCTGAGCTAATCTATGCAATGTGTCTAACTCAAAGGAGCAATTATAAACAATATACACCCAATATGCACTTAGATTAGAGTTAACATACCTTTACTTAATTTAAGAAAACATGATATAACAGATTGAGATTAGTGTATCACAACCCATTTAAATCAGCAGGTGGCACTTCAGTAAAACAATAAATGCAATTTACAGTAGTGAGTGAAACATAACCAACTTACATTTACATTGCCACCATTACCCCACCCCTGTGCAATCCTCTGAATGTCAGAGTTCTAAACACTTGCTTGCATGGGTGCACTTGAAGATGTTGAAGCTGGGGACAGTTGGCACAGTAAAACAGTCCAGGCAAGGTGACACAGGGTAGAGCAATTGGGGTCATTCCAAGCTGCACAACTCCTCTGAAGATGGGAGTTGTTTTAATATAGGTCAGTAACGCTAGGTCCTGATTAGACAAGAAGACCACTTTATCAGATATGGGCAAGCCCTTATAGTTTCTTTGCTCTCCCCCTTCCCTTGCAAGCACTTCCCCAACCAATTAAGGTGATGGCCACTTTCACTGCCTTCACTGCAGGCCAACCTTGGTCAGTTCTGGGCACAGCAGCAGTCTCTGCCCTGGCTCTAATGAAGCTGCCACCAGCCTTGGAGGCTTCCTGCTAAGCCCCAGAAGACTCTCAGCTGAAGCTTCTGGCTTTATATTATTAGGTTAAAGCTGTTCCTGGCTTGGACACAGCTCCTCAGTGCAATGTCCACTCCCCTACCAGGATCTCAGCTCCTCTCACACAAGATGGAGACCATCCCATGCTCTCCTTACATCCCTTGGAAGTGGAAGTCTCTCTCTCTCTCTTTTCTCCAAGGCAGTATGAGAATCGCAATCTCCAATGCTGGACTGCAGCACTCATGATCTTCCCATCTGGAACATTCCCAATTAAGTTCAGAGGCCCCTCTAGAAGAGGGTGTCTCCATGTAATAGTAGCATCAATAGGAGAGGAGTAGCTGCCCCTGTACTAACTTGTAGGACCAAAGATATGGTTCTTTAGCTGAGTGGTTCTCAGCCAGGGGTATGTGTACCCTGGGGTTATGCAGCAGTCTTCCAGGGGTTACATGAATTCATCTAGTTATTTGACTAGTTTTACAACTGACTATATAAAAAGCACTAGCAAACTCCTGGAAAGGGTTCCAGTAATCTGGAAAGGTTGAGAGCCACTACTTTTGCTTACTGAACTGGCACCTTCCTTTACTGATCATGAGTTCTAGGAATTGTACCTGTTTGTACTAGCCTACCAAGAGATCCTGTTAGGCTCCTCTGCCCTTCCTAGTTTTAGTTAAAAAGGTCATTTGTGAAGTATTTCCAGATATACCAATTTGGGAAAGATTGGAAATCTCACAAGATCTGATTCTCATGAGATTTCAAGCCCACTTTTCATGGATGCTTATTTTAACAAAACTTCTAAATTTTTTTGAGGTTTTGCCCACCACTATTTTCCTCATACCGGGGTGGTGGGTCCTCCAAGCTTTGATTGTGTATCATATTTTCATTTGGATTTGTAAATTTCCACGGTGATCCTTTTCTAGTTGGGGTTTTGTAGCTTGTTTTGTTTTCCCTAAAAAACCCTTTGAATCCCCAGCAGGATGTTCATTATTTGTCAGTTTAGACAATTACAGGATAAAGTAGCATGATAAATCCCTCAGAAAATGATGCATTTTTTCAACTATATTTGTTTAAATAAGTATGGGTGAAAAGTTAAATCCCCCTGCCACAGGAATCGTATGTAGGTTTCTAATTATATTCAGGACATTTGTTTTGTGGCTAGGCTATTTTAGAGTGGGCCTCCATCCCAACATTAAATTCTGATTTGCTATAGATTTCTTCATATACATTTTTTTTCTTTCCCAGTGGTCCGGGTACAAGTAGAAACAGATAAAAGCTGGGAGTGTTTGTTTTATTGTAAACCTTATTCAGCCTGATATTTAATTATGTTTCCATGTGGATTTGTAATGTGGATTAATAGTTTTATTGTACTCCTGTGATTAGTTTCTGTTTGTTCTAATTTGTTTTTTGGCTCTCTCTTGACCTTGAGGTGAAAAAACACAGAAGATGTATTCCCTCAATTTAATGCCACTCTGAGGTGTTTCTCCTGCATCATCAGATCAATGAAAAGTAAATAGCCTACACTTCTTGTTTCACAGTGCAATATTGATCTTTCTTCAGCTTTTGCTTCCCTTTTTTCCCTGCGTCTTGTGTCTTTCAACCCCTGGGACTGAAGTGATTGCCATAGATTGGACAAGCTAACAAGCGCATGATAAGGAACTAGTGTTTTGTGGTATACTCACATACACATGCTTGGTATATAAAGCCTGGACCTCTCTGCATTGAAAGAGAGGTGCCATTTTGTGTATGGCACAAGTCACTATTAAAAAGAACCACAGAGAAGGCGCTAGAGCAGCAGAGGATTTTAATCTTCACACTGATCTTTTATTCCTACAGCTGGTGCCAAGCTGGGTGAGGACATCGCTCCTCTGAAAAGTAAGACAAGTAGCCTGCGAGGAATGCCATAAGCTTTTTTGCTTGGGCAAATGTATGGTACAGTGGCAGCCTCTGGGTAAGTCTGAACTTAATCCTATAGTGACCATATTATTTTTGTCAAGCCCTATTTGAATTTTGAGCAGCAGAGACCTTCAGAGACAGTTTGAGAATTGCAATAGAAATCATTACTTTCTGGCAGAAAATATGACCTTCAGTGTCCTATAATATATTTTAGAGACATGCTTTGCAGTTAATACAGAAAACAGCTCAGGAAACTAATTCATGCTGTAAATTAAGTATTGAATTCATCTAATTTCTTTGGGGTGTTTTATGTTTTTAAAGTTTGCTTAGTTTTTTTTTTCAGAGGAGGATGTGAAATAGTTTTCCTTAAAATTTATTATAATGGAAACACCTTACTTTGTAAAGCGTAGAAATACTCTATATAGTGTCTACCTGTCCTCAAGTGTTACTTAAGTTAAGAAATCACATCCTTTTTACATTTCCTTTCTGGGCCCTTCACTGTCCAAAGTGTTCCCCGGGACCTAAAAATGGATAGATGAATAATTGATATTCTATTGCATGCTATGCAGTCTATTGTTGCTTTTGAATAGGTAGATATTTGTGCTGTGCAGTTCAGAAGTTTTCTGACATTGCTTTAGATGTATGGGAATAGTGATTTTCTCTGTCTCCGGGTGCCTATTAGTCCCTGGTAACACTGGAACACAGCAAACTAATGTAAATATAAATAAGTAATTTATTCTTTATTTTTTGTCATCCTTCAAATACTTAGCCTGAGCATTTGTGGCCAGGTTATCATACTGGCTCCAAAATAGCAATCAGATATGAGCTTATACAAGACATAAAAGGTGTTATACAGACTATATAGAAAAGTTACAATTTTCCTTTATATCTAATCAGTGATATTGTATATTTAGTATTTAAAAAGAATGAATACATGATCATGGAGAGCATACTGTTATACCTTACAATAATTAACAAAACATTAAACCCTCTACTATGCAAGTCCAACAGCAAATAAGTTCTTGTATTCTATTATTACTACTAACACTACAATGATATATGAGTTTCATATGTCCTAAGGACACAATTGCAATGCGGTTTATTGGCAGTATTTTCAACAGTACACTTTTATAATATGAACCTTTGTTGTTTAACATGTTTTTTTGGAAGAAAAAGAAAAAAGCCAGTGCACACTTCACAAATTATGTGTAATCTTGGAGATATTCTATCTTTTTCTAGTTTTATGACATTTTACACTTCTTGGAGCTAGATCATTGTTCTAACCCAAGCTATTATGTAATCCTTAGGGTAACCCCGCTGCTGATTTGAACGCTATTAATTTTCTATTATAGTGTGCTAAAGATGTTCTACAGTGTGGCGCTCACCTGCATTATTGAGTCAATGACCAATTGCAGAGTTACTCTGTGGTGGTTGGAGCTTAACTCAACCCTTTGGGATCTCATTTATTATTTGCAGATATTGATTTTGGAAAAAGGAAAAGCTAAGATGTGTGAATCTAATACCAACTTAGACCTAGCCTACAGCTGTTAACTCCTAATAGTCTGCTTCCTGTTGGGGTGTGTTGTTTGAAGCTTGAATTCTTTACATTTTTATGTACAATGAACTATTTGCTGCTACTCCATAAAGATTTGAAAGCAGCCATATAATCTTAGTCATATAGCACCAAAGTTATATTTTTTACCTTTCAGTATTTAAATTGTTTAAAATTGTAATTCTGATTCCTTATCAATACACTATTTAATGAGACTAATTTAATGAAGACAAACCCAGTGCTGTGGCTTGCATATTTCTTGTACTAGTTATACATTATAAAAACCATGTGGGAAAATGTTACACACTAAATAGAATAACTTGTCCCCAAACCACCCCTAGGGCCCCACATGCAGGACAGTGATCCACACTTGTGTATCTATTTGCAGGATCCGATCTTACCTGTGTAAGAAACTGACCAGTTTAGGGCCTGATCCAAACCCATTGAATTCAGTTGAAAGATTCTCACTTACTTTAGTGAGCTTTGGATCAGGCACTGAGTGTGGCTGTGAGCTTCCATATCTCAGTCATTAGTTATTTAATACCATTATGGCAAGTTCTTTCTTCATCTCTTTCTCCAGTGCTTTACCTGATTTTAAAATGTCCATTTTCAACAAGGATGAAACTTTTGAGGGAATTGTGAATGTAACTGTTCCTTATCATTCTTAAAATTAAATTTGTTTAAAATAGACTGCATTTCAAAAAGTTTGTCAATGGCACTTCTTCTGAGCCAATAAATCGTGTACAGTGCAATCACAGATTCTATTGACTTTACCACCTAGGCACCCACCGTATACAGGGTTACTCCTGGAAAAAGTCTTGCAAGATTAGGGCCTATATTTTTTCCAGACTGGCACACTCTGAACATAGCATTCTTATAAGAAAAATAAGTACATAACCATTCTGGAAAAAAGTGGTGAAGCTGGAGGACAATGTTATGTACATTACTGTAATTCTTTAGTAAAAGGGAGATGTGTGAAATGAAGAGAACCTAATACTGCGAGCTCCTGGGGTCAGGGATTGCATTCTTCTTGTGTGTTTATACAGTGCCTAGGCAATAGTGCCCCAATTGTGAATGGGGCCTCTGTGTACTACTGTAATATAAATATTAACAATAATAACGTAAGGATTCAATTTAAAAAAGTACCATACAGGATATCTAGGACACTGTAGCCTGTAAAGGCACCATTGTAACATTGGGCAAAATGGTAGGAACATATATTTGGTGCATTAACTAATAATATTATAGCAAAACTTATCCCTCTGGTTAAAAGCTTGAGGACTCAGTCTTTCTCTAGGGCCCTAAATGAGTGCTGTGGGGAATAGAAGACTGCAGAATTTCAATGCAGTTCCTGCATACCTGCTGCCCCAGACCAAAGGCTGTCACTGCATCCACTGTTGCTCTGAACACTCAGGCAGGATGTGAGAGCTACTTTGGTCCATGAAGTTGCAGATTTCATAGCCCCTACTCACCTGTTATGATCTGACAACCGCTTCTATTTTGTGCCAGGACTGCTGAGGTACCCTGCACTGTCACCCCCACTGTGGGCCCTAGATAATGGGCTCTGTACACCAGGTGTGCTTCATTTTAAAGGGAATCCTGTCTATGAAATCTGAAGCAATCACCCAGCTGTAATTCACCAGAGGAGCCACAGGTGTAATTTAATGGCCGTTAGAAAAATGTCTGACACAGCATTGCAAAAAAGATCAGTCTACAAAGTGAATAAATCTGTTAGAGCTGCAGTGAACTATCTGTGTGGATTAGAACATGATTGAATATCAAAGGTAGGGAATTTCAGGGGGTGTTACCATTTTAACTTTAAGGAAAGTGTCTAGTACAATGCTACAAACTTTGAAGCTTACACTTCACGAATATATTCAACTTTATGTTCATATCACTATATTCTTGTCTTCTTCCTCCTCCCCTCCCTGTTTTCTACACCTACCTGTTGCATCTTGTCCATCTGTAGATGTAAGCTGTTTGGGACAGGAACTTTCTTATATTTTATATTTGTATAGTGCTCAGCACAATTGACACCAATATTAATTGGGGCCTCTGGGCACTACTGTTATGAATGAATAATTATCTGATACAATGAATGTGAAGTGCAAAGAATGGAGGCAATAATGATTACTTCAATGGACTGGAATAATTGACAAAGATATGACTTATGCAAAACCGCGATGAGAAATATAAGTTAATAAAGACAGGGAAAAATAAAAAAAGAGAACACATGCTCAGTTGACATAAACAACAAACTGGAGTAAATGAAGGATTTCGGAGGTACTGATAGATAAAACTTGGGCTGTATTCTTTAGAAATATGGAGGTTAAAAAGCGGACTTCACAAAGTGTTCAAGAATTCTAAAGGTAACATCCAACGTGTTCTATATCATCCAGTGAATTTTTAACCAAGACAATAACCAGGATACAGAAATATGAGCTAAGGAAAGTTTATGCACTAATGGAATTTGGGCAACATTTCTTTACATGGAAGTCTAATAATGAATGGGAACTACAGGAGCCACAAGGAAACAATAAAAACAACAAATATGCATTTTGAAAAAGTTAGACAACTATTAAAAAGAAAACTAAAATGTCACTAATACGTAGAACGCTATTGACCCTTTGTTCATGAGTCATCAGCAAAAGTAGAACACTGGACCTATGGATCCACAGCATGAACCTCTACCAATTGAGCTAATGGAGTACAACCAGTAGAAGTAACAACTGAAAGCAGGAGCTTACCATGGAAGTGTTAGGCAACCTTAACTAAAGTCATCACTGCCTATAACTCTTTTGCCTTTATTTATTTATTTAAATGTATGGTACAATGTGATGGCATACTTTAAAAAAAAGCAATTTTAGTTATAATGAATTTACACAAAAATGTTCAAACTTGAGTGCCTAAACATAGTCATGTAAATGCAGAACTTTGGCATTTTAAAAACAGCATCTTGAAAGAGTAATTCAGTAGATGGAATAAAGGATACAAGAAGACAACAAATTGATAATTCTGGTAGCTAATCCACACAAAATTTTCTTTAGTTTAACTACTCTCACTGTCCTAACATGATACAATAGCAAAACAATAACAAGGTTGCATGTCTGATTCGAAGAATGTTATAGAAGAGGAAGATTTTTGGTTAATCAATAATGCACATTAGCTACAGTTCATTAAATTCAGATGATTCTTCATACTGCTGTAACACGTCCAGTAAACAAATTGATTTCCTGTGTGAGGTTGACTTGTAACCACTTGTCAATTTCTGTAAAACACTTAGGGCCAACTTTCCAGAAAGATGCCTTTGGATTCACAAGCCAAATGGGGAATTGTAAGCATAGTTGTATTTTTTACATTTTCAACAGTTGGAGCTTAAGAGCATAAATATTGCAAGTCTAAATAAGAGCACAAAAACATGGTGGACCTGCAGGGCATGGCCATCTGTTGAAGCATGCAAAGGCTAATTCAGCATAAACTTGTAAATTCCACTCCTAAATGTGGGAGATGGATTTTACTTTTATGTAAGGATGACTTCCTGCACAGTTTTGTGTTACTCTATTTCCTATAATTATGGATACATAGGGTCAGATCCTAAGCTAGTATGAATCAACATTTCTTCATTTATTTCAGAGGAGTGATGCTGACTTACACCAATAGGGATCTAGCTCCTCTATAAGATTTTGACATTGATTTTTTTCCTTGATAATTTTACAACTGTAATTTTTTATGATGTGGTACAAAATGCAAAGGGAAAGCACAAAAGAAAACACCAATATAGAATTATATTAAATGTTGTTGATCACTCATACGTCTGTCAGTTCTGAATCTAAGCCCAATCCATTCATAAATACTTAGTCAGATAATAGCTATCGTATTCTAGAATAGAAAGCATTGCTTCAAAATAATATCATTACAATTGCCCCTCACAAATCCCAAATGAATTACATAGGGTGAGTTCCTCACCCCTGCTCCAGACACTTTGCCTGGCAAGAGGGCTGGAACAGCATTAAAGTATCCTAAAAGCCCTAGTTCCAATTGGGAGAGGATTATTCTGATGTACGAACTGTGGAAGACGGGTGTATGGCTGCCTCCTGTGGACCTCTTGTATAGGGGACGTGCTGGAGTGAAACTGGGGTGGAAGGTCATGTTGCGATGGTACCTCAGCACACAGCACTGCACTGATTCTGGGCAGTTCTGTGGCACATGGTGCAGACCTAGGAGGCTGTAGTGACTTAGGGTTGTCTGGACAAACCCAAGATCAGGAAGGCACAAAGGTAGCTTAAAGCCATCGTAGTCTCTAATCCCCCTCCCTCTCCCTGGTTGTGACTACAGCACTATGCCTCTTAGGGTATATCTACGCTAGCAGCTGTACACATGTCCATGCATTGGCTTGTCTCATAATCCCTTATTGGCCACACTGAAACCCCAGAAGCACATGTCTGAAGGAGAGTAAAGGGTGAGTAAGCGAGCATGCTGGAAAGATGTCAGTAAGTACATGTCTTAGGCTGTGGCATAGCCCCATACCCATGCCTGTTTGCAGTGTTTCATTAATCATCCTCCCCTATACCACAATGCACTGAGCCCTTTTCTCTCTGACCCTTACACAGTCTAGGTCCCTGTGCCCCAGTAGCAGTGTGCTGCATTGACTGACCACAGCAGAACACCTTTCTGCTGCAGTGCTTACATGTGAAAATAGGAGCCAGTTCCGAAAGCAGTTTCTTGCCCTGCTGACCATACCTGGCTGCTAATCCATGTGTGGGCAGAGGATACCACATTCATGGCTATGAAAAACACGTCACAGACTGTAAAATCTGGTCTCCTCCCCTGAAATCTGTTCTTTTATGTGCTTTTACCCTGTACTATACATATTTCACGGGGCAGACAGGTGTTTCTCAGATTGGGGTCTTGACCCAAAAGAGTTGCAAGGTTATTTTAGGAGGGTCATGGTACTGCCAACCTTACTTCTGTGCTGCCTTCAGAGCTGGGCAGCTGGAGAATGGCAGCTCTTGGCCAGGCACTCAGCTCTGAGGGCAGTGCCCCGCCAGCAATAGCACAGAACGGTGCCAATACTATACCATGCCACCCTTACTTTGGCATTGCTACCTTCAGAGCTGGGCAGCCGGAGAGGGGTGGCTGCTGACTGAGGACCAAGCTCTGCAGGCAGCAGCACAGAAGGAAGGGTGGCAATACCACACCATGCCATCCTTACTCTGCCCTGCTGCTGGCGGCGGCTCTGCCTTCAGAGCTGGGCTCCCAGCCAGCAGCCGCTGCTCTCCCACTGCCCAGCTCTGAAGGCAGCGCAGCCATCTGCAGCAGCACAGAAGGAAGGGTAGCAGTACCACAACCCCCACCCCACCTCCAAACACCTTTTTGGGTCAGGACCCCTAAAATTACAACACCGTGAAATTTCAGATTAAAATATCTCAAATAATGAAATTAACGATTTTTAAAATCCTATAACCGTGAAGTTGATCAAAACGGACCGTGTATTTGGTACGGCCTTAACCATACATTTGGCCAGAGCAGTAGGAAGATTTATCTCTACTGGGATATTTCACAGAGACTGAAGGAGACAAGCATTCAGCAGACTCCATCCAAGTGCCAGGAACACATGAAGCATGTGAGGCTCCTGTGCAGGAAGGCCAAAGACTCCAACAGGTGGCCTGAGAAGGCTTGTTGTACATGTTCCTTCTACAAGGAGCTTGACTGGATGTTGTCAAGAACTCCCACTACTGAGCCTGAAGTGGCTTATGATCCCCTGCTCAACCCTGCTGGTCTCACTTTTCTGAGAGGACACTGATGAGGGCCAGTGTGAGGAGGGAGCAGGAACCATGCAGGTCTGGATGTCCCAGAAGATCCAGAGGATGAAAAGCATGTGATTTTACATCTTTACCTGGTGAGCAGATTGAAGAAGCCTCCCCCACCTCACCTCCACAATGAACGACCCCAAGCCATGGCAGGAACAAAAATGTGAATCTGGTAAGTTAGTGGCCCTGCACCCACCCCATCAGTATTCCCAATTTTAAGATCAAGGACATTTAAAGTACTGTACATTGACTTTTCCTCCCTGGAGAATATGCTGTGCATTGGGATGTCTCTGCGTATTTGAACCACAGTGCTGAAGCCACGGCATTATCACCCCCTCTCCCTTACCAAATCCCTCCATGCCCTGCAACCAGCCTCCTCCCTCTCCCCCGAAATGGTCCTCAAGTGACTCAGTTCTAAATCAGTCATTTGTGATGAACCATAATTATGTATTTGGCTTCTAAAACTATTTTTTCCAAACACTTTATAAAGGAAAAATCAGTACGCTCATATGTCTGTGCATTGTTCAGCCAGCAGTCAGGCAGCGATGGTCCTGGGACCTGTGGACTGTGGGGGGTGGTTTGGAAAGGTTCTGGTTGGGGAAGGGAACAGAATACAGTTGTAGAAGGCTGGCAGTTGATTGTCTAAAGAAAAGTTAGTCACAGTTAGTCTCCCTTGGAAGATTACAATATCTTTACAGTCTCTGTCCTTGATGTCTGCCCTTTCCCCACATACAGTCATGCTGCCCATCCCAGGGGTGTGTGGGTGGGAGAAGGATCAGGCCTGGTGGTTGGTTAAAAACTGCAGTGTCCCTGTCATGGCCCGGTCATGGGCGGCCAGACCTAGTCATCAGAGCCAGAGTCCACAGTCACAAGACAGGAGTCAAGAATCAGCTGTATCAGGAGGTCAGAAGCAGGACACCAATTGGAGATCAGAACCACAAATCAGGATTGCAGGACGGAGCCTCAAACTGGGGCTGGGCTTCATGGGTCCCAGGTATGCAAGCATCAACAGGCTGCCAGATGGAGGGCGGGAGCATGGTTGTTCCTCCAGACCCAGGTTCAAGACCCATTGGGTCATGATGGTCCCTTTCCAATTGTCTGAGGCAAGTGGTTGTGGTGCTGAGCTGAATTTCAGGAACTCCAATGAAGTTGTGGTGTGTCTCTTTTCCTGTCCATTTCACCATTATAAAGCAAGCACAGAGTCAGGATTTTCTGGGACAGCCAAGCCGGGGGGAAGTTTGTGGTTCAAATCTCCTTTTGCATTAAATCCCCCTATTGTAGCTGAGAATATAGTCCACTTTCAATGGAATTGCCTCCCAATCCTGCAAGCATATTTCAGCAAATTTCTGTTGCAGCAAAAACTCCAGCTCATTCTTCAGGTTCACTGGCAGTGCAAATCTGCTTGGTCCTTCGTCAAAACTGACCAAACTCCTCCATTCAGCAATATATAAAGGAACGGCCATTAGCAGGAACATCTTTCTGGCATAGGTTGCTGGATTTCCACAGAATTGGAAAGCCACTTCTCTTTTCCATTCTGGTACTTTGAAAATGGCCATGTTTTCCAAATGTTGGCCAGCCTTAAGGAAAGAAATTGTTAACTGGTAATATAGCCTTGGGTAAGGAATTCTCCCTCCATGCCCTCATCTCCTGTGAGCCAATATGAACATTTTAAAAGGTTAGAAACACTAATGGAGTTTTCTTATCATTATTAGCCTCTGCTTCTTCATGGCTGCAGAAGTTGTCTGAGAAACAAGTATAGTGAGACCGTTACGTTCCTGGAATGCTAAAAAGTACCAAAATTGTGGCCTTCTGTAGCAAAATTATGTTATGCAGAAGAATTTCTTGGCTTGCTCCAAAGGCCAAAAAAATCATTCTCTCCTTGTTTGAATTGGCAGGAGCTTGGGCTCCTGAGACTGAAACCATTTCACAGAAGAAGCACCCAGAGACAGCAGAGGTAGATGAAGAAGGACCATGGAGGCGGGGCTTATAGATGGACAGGAAAAACAGGGAGCAATTTGAATTCCTCTGGACACTGGAGGAGAGGTCTCTCCAGCATGAAGTGGTTCATGGACATGGAGTCATGCCAAAGGGAATGGGAGCATTCCCTAATGGAGAGGCCATTGAACTGGTGGCAAAAAGAGTGCCGTGTCTACCTGATGCTGAAACACCAGAGCCAGCCCATCAGACACCCTCTGCCACTCCTGACTGAGCAGGAGGAAAACACCAAGTCTCCAAAAATACTGACACACCATTATGTACCAGCCCCCCAAACCCATTTTTAGTTCTCACAGCTGTTCTCTGTTGTGAACAAATCCTTTGATAACAATACGTTCTAGTTCTGATTTCAGAATCTTTCCATTAAACCTTTTACCTCATACTTTTATTAAAATTTATGCTTTATTTAATTTGTGTCTTGGTCCTCCTTATTAATGCTGAACTGAAGGTCTCCTCAGCACCCCACATTTGTATTTGAGAATCTGTGACTGTGGTCCACTCAGCCTTACAGAACGATTGATTAATAATGTTTTCTAGTCACATATTCAGATGACCCTTTTGATGGGCAAAATATTGGGATATGGGTGCCATTGATGGCCCCGGCACAGTTCAGAAATCCCATCCTCTGAAATCCAGCAATCATTTGTGGAACTTTTTATTATGGCAAGCACCTGTGGGTAAATCATGGTGTTAACTGCCTCACCAGCCTGCATAACCACAGTCCCCACAATGGGTTTTCCAACCCCAAAGTGGTTTGCAACAGACCTATAGCTATCTGGTGAATCCTGCTTCCACAGGTAATAGCAACCCCTTTCTGAACTAGAGTAGCTTCTCTGAATCGAGTGTTCTTGTACTGAAGGGTTGCTGCAGGCTCTTCACACAGCTCCTTGGAGGTCTGTTTCCTCATTCAGAAGTTCTGAAGCCATGGCTGGTGATCCCTGGTTTCCAAAACAATGTGATCCCACCACACTCTGCTGGTTCTCCTGCACTAGAAGGCAATGGTCAACAAAAGGGCATACTGTGCTAATACCAGCAATCAACATATCTGGGCAATGTGTGCTAAATGAATTGTCATTGGCCCTGAAGGTTTGCCAACTTTGAGTCAGACAATACTGCCCAAATTCCATCCAGCATCTCACCAAGTGCCCACTCCACTGCATAGTCATTTGTCCTGCAATAAGGAACAGGAGCAGAACCACATCATCCTATTGCTCCCTGTCTTGCACCCAGTTTTGCAGGGAATAACAGTGAGGGGCGATGTGACCAAGAACTGCTATCAACAAATGTGTGTAGGAAAGAGACAGTACCAACAACACACAATAAGTCAGTTTCTAGAGCGTCTCCCTCTGACACACAGGATCTTGAGATAGCGCAACTGTTTCAGAGGCACTGACACGGAAGTACCTACAGTGGCAGTGGGGATGTAGTTACACAGCATTATACCTGTGTCCAGCACAGCACATGTGGACTCTCAGGCATGGGTGTGGGAAGCATTCAAGAGCATTATACAAGCGCTATTTGGGTGTGCACACAATTGTAGGGTAACTTTAAAGATGCAGCACAGAATCTCACCCATCGTCCCTACCACAATTTATCACAAGTTAATGCTAGAAAGAAAAAAAAGGTGGGGGGAGGAGGGAGTAGAGAAAAGAAAGTCAAGGTGTAAACTGTCTGAACTTGAAAATCCACTCATATCTACCCCAACTCAGGACCATGCTGTTCAAATGGTTTTCTCCTATGCAGTAAAAGAGGAGATAATTTTAAATCTGTGAAGATTCTCAAAGAGCAAATATTAGAGGGAAAGACTTGTCTTGTGTTATTTATATTACATATGATCTCCGAAGCTTTCTAAGAAAGACCAACCCCTGTTATACCAGCCACACTTACCCTGGCTATTTTTCTGGCAGGCACTTTCCCCCACAGAACTAGCGCTGAATTCTATGACCGACGTGCACATGGAGTGCTTAAATGATTAGGTCCTCATTTGGAAAACCTTTTGTAGATTTGCAGCCACATGAGTTTGAATGGATTCTTTTTATCTCCAATACAAGAAGAAAGTGTCATAGTCTTGGTAGAAGTAGTGTGCATTTCCACCTCCTTTTTTTTCTAGCACTTATTCCATACCATTTTGGGATTTTCCATGAGGGGTTAAATGTAAGAAAATTCTAATCTGTGACTGTGACAAATTATATACATGTCAGAGAAGAAATGAAAGGAGATATGGAGAAAACAAATTTCTTAATCAAGGTAATTAACATTTTGGCTTTACTATCAGTAAAGATGACCTTTCATCTGCTTATCAGTTTTCATATTGGTTACAAAGTCCATTGCTTGAGCTGAGGAGATAAGGAGTTATTAACTTTCTGCACTGTGCAAACTGGAGTAGGACTAAAGTTGACACTGGAGATGTATGGTAATGAAAATGGGGGCACTGGCAAAAGTGAGCAAAGGAAAAATCAGAAGTAGAAGAATCTTTGTGGGGAAATGTTGAAAGCACCATCACTTGAGTCATTTAAAACTAAACTGCAGAGAGCATGGAAACATTTACTGTAGGAGTCAATCCTGCAGATAAATAGACAGGTAGAGGAACAGACTGACTGACTTACTAGGGCTTTCCGATTTTTAATCTCTTTGATTTGATGATTAAATAGCAGTTTATTTCCTCACTTGTCAACTCATTTCTCTCAAGCTTAACCTGCTCCACCAATGACTGGGGTGGGTTTAATCAGGGAACAGGAGATGCTTGCCTGCTAATCCCAGTGGGCTACTAAAGAGAATGCTTCTAATCACGAGAATAAGGTCCATCAAGGACCTTGGACACAGCTATTCCAGAGAGAATCTTTTTCATGTAGTTTCTTGATATGAAGATCCTTATGGAAATTCAGTGATTGGGGGGTCTTTTTATTATTATTCTGATAAAAGTGTCTAAACCCTAATTCTGTATTAATGTTTTCATATTTCTTGAGATTTCCTTCATTTTTAGATTAAGGATTTTGCTGTACATGTAATCTGTTTACACATATGATTATTTTCCATAACCTACCAGTATTGGCTACTTGTGAGCCCCCAAGCTTTGTAATCAAGATCCCATCTCCTGAGATCTCAGTCATATCTGTGTTGGCCTGATCAGTAAGTGGGCCTCATGCAGAACTAGCGCAATTTAATTTAGCTTAACAAAGAATTATTTTGGGGAAATTCTATGCTCAGTGTTATAAGGGTAGTCAGATTAGATGATCACAATGGTCCCTTCAGGCCTTGAAATCTACAAATGCTTGCAGGATCAAGATTTTAATTAAGGAAAACTGTTGAATTTGGAGGCCTGTTTGGATAGATGACTTCAACTGCTAGTACAGCAAATAAAGGAAGTAACACCATCTTTGTAGGTAAGGGGGAGGAGTGGGTTTTTCCACCTTTCATGGGCTTCACAGTATGGTTCTCATGCTTACTTATCAATGTCATTGCTACTGGAGTGAAAAATTAAAGCAAACTGTAATCTGTGAAAGCTACCTTTCCCTTTTCTTCCTTTTCTCCCCTCCTCCTCCTCCTCCTCCTTTCCCCTGGGTGAAGCTTGGCCATACCTAAAGATCAATGCCCATCATAGCCACACAAGCATGATCAGGGAGTCTTGCAAGAACAAACTTTCTCATTAAAGTTGCCATTTTTTGCACAAAGATTTTCATTGAAAAGGCCTGTTTTTTAAAATATTTTTGTGAATAATTGACAACCTTTTCAATATGCTCATTTTTTTGTGATTTTTTTTCTGAAATTTTGACCAAAATCACTTTCACTCTTTTCGTTTACCAAGAATCAGATTCTTGCTGAAAAATGAAATTTCAGTCAACTAAACATTTAAAGATCAATTTTAAGAAAAAGATAAAAGATATTGTATAACATGTCCTCCAAAATGCAAAACAGGTTAATTTTTTAACAATGCAACACTAAAAAAGATGAAATTTTGAAATTGTTCATGAAATTATTTTTTTCACCAACTATACTTCTGACAGGTTTCAGAGTAGCAGCTGTGTTAGTCTGTATTCGCAAAAAGAAAAGGAGTACTTGTGAGTACTCCTTTTCTTTATACTTCTAACTGAATTTCTATCACTTCCTGGTCTGAGACTGATCAGAATTACTACAAGGGCAACCTTGCTTCAGGGCCCCACAAACCCACATGTCACAGACATAGTATTATATAATACTGTATTAGTAACGGAGTTCCTACAATTTTAATGTAATTAACTTTTTCAATGTAAATTTGGCTTGAGATTTTGATGAACATTCTATTTAGCTCTTATTGTATCCAAACAGGTATGTCCATCCATATGTAACATCAGACCATTCCTCTGTCTGTCATTGAGGCTGCCACCATAAGAAGTTAAATTTCTCTCTTCTCCGCCCAACCAAAAAAAAAAAATTACTATGTGCCAAGTTTGAGTGCAGTCTCAGTCTAAGCCACAGCCAAGGCCCTTGACAAAATTAAATTATATAAGGTCTTCATGAAAGAAAAAACGACTCTAGGTAGAGCACTTACAGGAGTCAGGTTGACAGGTTTGTTGCTCATAAGGTAATAAGGAGATGACATTGTCATCTGAGGATCTCCTGCCTCCAATTTGTAATTACCATCACTTAGAAATTTAGAACAATACAGCGATGTCAAAGTTGTTTGGACTGAATTATTATAGCTAAACTTTAACAAATATAGTGGTGTTTTTTAATACAGTAAGGGCCAGATTCTGATGTCATTTTCACCAGCTTGAATGAGGAGAGTGGAGTTACTCCCAGTTTACACTGGTATAACTGAGATCACAATATGGTTTTAAGATTTCTAGAGAGGGATGAAAAACACTGATCTTTAATCTGAAGAAAGAGAAAGCATATAAGAGTGGTCCCTTCAGGGTATGCTGTTCCTGTATTACCTTTGAATGCACAATTATTCACTCTGCTATGAAAATGTGCAAATACAGGTGACTCCATAGATTAATGCCCTTTTGCCAGTGCCCCTATCAAAGATCACACACAGAGGAGGAATAGATAAGACTGGAACATGACAAAATATTACTTTAACCCATCGGCAAAAGCTCTCAATTTGATCATGGTCCTCAGAAAAGCACAAAGGAATACAGAAAAACATAGGTTCAAAGTGAGGAAGGTGGCAAATTTTCAAGTAAAGAGGTAATTTGACAAGTGAAATGGGAAATGAGATATTTCAAGTTAATTAAATTAGTTAATAAACTTGTCATTATTTAAAACAATAACAAAACCTTCTGGTCTTCTCCACCGCATCATACAATAGTAATACTGCAGTATTTGGCTGGTTACTAGTACAATGCTGTAGTATTTTTAAAATAATGATTTCCATAATAAAATCTCCATAAATGTTTTCTGACTGGCTACAATTCACACGTACAAAAGACTTCCATGTACAGTATAATGAAAAAGAACCCATAACAGTATTTTTGGGGCAGATCACCTACATTATCCATTGTATTAAAATGGATGCAAATATGCAAAGATTTAGGTACTTTAGGAAATCTTTGAACAGGAAATTGTTTCCCTTTTGGATGTCAGTACAGTCATACATGTTTTATCAGAAGATGATGGGAAAACATTTAAAATATTCTAGCTTCTTTAGGAAGCCCAGCAATCCTGTAAACTTCAAAGCATAGGCCAAAACTTACTAGTTTTTAATATCTTTATGGAATAAAATAAATGGTACCCCTGGTGAGGATGATACACAGTTAGCAATAAGAGGTCTTGAAAAGCCAGTTGAATAATACTGATCTGGATTCCTCTCCCCCGCCTCCCTATGAAATGAGGCAGAGTTGAGACTCATTTCTGGCAGTCTTTCTGTTGGGCTTTTGATGCACCACTCTTTATGCTTTGTGCACCTCCACCGTCCTAGGATGCATAGCCCTAGAGCAACGAATCTCATTCTGGGGTGCAATCCAGGCTTGTTAAGGGTTGTGTCACCACCTGCCCTGCAGCCTTACATGCCTCACAATGCTTTGCTGCTGTAGTTCCCAAACTTGGCACATCACAAACAGAGTGAGTATCTGTGTATAGCTGCAGGCTACCAACCACCCTCCAGCCAACACTTTGGCTTCCACCACCCTCGGTTACAACTTGCAGGGTGACCCCAACTCACTCCCCATCCATGATTTTCTCCAGATCAGATATTAGAGGTCTGTTGCCCCTTTAAGGAGTCAATATACAATAGTTTGCTACCTTAATTGGAATAGCCAAACAATTCAGTTTCAACACAACACTGGATTAGTTTTGATTAAAGAATAAAATAAGTTAAACTACCAAGGGAGATTTTAAGTAAGTACAAGTACAAGGTATTAAAGTCAGAAATGGGTACAAGATAAATAAAGATCAAATGCTCCCTAGTAGCTAAGACTTGGTTCACGGTAAAATCCTTACCACATGTTCCCAGTAACATAGCTGACGTAATTCTCAAATCAGGGCCTTCTCCCAAAGTCCAAAGAGCTGGTTCCTTTGTCATCTTAGATAAAAGAGCAAGTGAGAGAGAGAGAGAGAGAGAGGGCATACCTGGGGTGGTTTTCCCCCAAACTTTTATAGTCCAGTCACCCTTTGAAATGCATTTTCCTGAGGTTACCCCTAGAGGATGGAGACATGGAGTCTTATGGTGAAAGATGTTCCATGTTGTTGTTTGTTAAAATGCAAATCGACCTGTTCCTGCCCTCTTCCATTGCCAAAGAATGGCCACTTGACTTGCCAATCAACTTTGATGACACCTGGCTAGAGGCATCAGCTTGTCCTTTGTCTTTGATGAACAAGTTTATTCCTTCCCTATACATGTCTAGTAACCAAATTTCAGCCATAATTTCAGTTTATGTTCATAACTTTTTAACATATAATATTGCTACACACATTTCACCATGATGTAATTGACCAGTGAAGTGTTAATTTTCAAATGATACCTCACAAGGCATATTCTGTACAAAGATTATTACAACAGTGTGTAGGATTACAGGGGTGCATTTGGTCACACAAGGATTCTTAAATACTTGTAGGATAGATTATATTTTAAGGGAATTCTCATGCACACCTTACCCTTAATTTTGCAATTGCACTGACCACCTCCCCTTCCATTCGTTCCCGGGATGGAATATAGAATGATTATTTAATTTCCTAATATCAATTCTCCATGTATTAAATATATTTCTGCTGTCTCTTATTGTAGCTTTAGTGGAAAATAGAGCAGGAAGAGCCAGCACCACGTGACCAGCTATGCAGACCAGCAATGTGCTGTGAAAGGCAGTTTAAAAACTGTTGTCTCAGAGCCACAGGACATTGAAAGTTACAGCATGCAGGTGGCACTCAGCAGAAAGTCAGCAGGCCCTGGTGAATGCTCCCCAAATGGGACCCTTAAAAATACTGGGTAGTGTGTGGGTGTGGGGGTACATGGGCTTAGTGGCATTTTTGAAGAGGGGAGGCCAATGAGGATAAAGGGAAAGTGAATAGCAGGGTTGGGAACCTATGTCTGGGGACAGATGTGCTGTGTTGGTCTGATTCTATTCAGCAAAATTCTTTTAAACTTTCTTTATTACATTCATTTTGCTGCATTACACTGCTAGTTATGGCAGTTAGGAATTTGTAGTAATACCTCTTGTTAGGAATCTTGCTCTGTTCAAGAAACTCTGTTTCTTCGGCATCTTTCATCAGCCATAGAGGGAAAGATTAGAGTAAACATTTTGGGCTAGATTCTTTCCTGTGTTAGAGAACTGCAAGAGAAAGGGGAGGGCATCTCCCTGACTACACAATTCAACTTAGCCCTGGTCTACACTACAGGGTTAGGTCGAATTTAGCTGCGTTAGGTCGATTTTATAATGAATACGTCTACACAAGCAACCCCGTTCTGTCGACCTAAAGAGCTTTTAAAATAGACTTCAGTACTCCTCCCCGGCGAGGGGAGTAGCGCTAAAATTGACCTTGCTGGGTCGAATTTGGGGTAGTGTGGACATTGGGGTATCAAATCAACGTTATTGGCCTCCAGGAGGTATCCCAGAGTGCTCCAATGTGGCCGCCCTGAACAGCACTTTCAACTCCGATGACCTAGCCAGGTGGACAGGAAAAGCCCTGGGAACTTTTGAATTTCATTTCCTGTTTGGTCAGTGTGGTGCGCTCAGCAGCACAGGTGACCATGCAGTCTCCCCAGAATCGCAAACGAGCTCCAGCATGGAGTGAACGGGAGACACTGGATCTGATTGCTGTATGGGGAGAAGAATCTGTGCAGGCAGAACTCCGATCAAAAAGAAGAAATGCTAATATATATGCCAAAATCGCACAGGGCATGGTGGAGAGAGGCTACAACAGGGACACACAGCAGTGCCGCGTGAAAGTCAAGGCACTCAGGCAAGCCTACCAAAAGACAAAGGAGGCAAATGGTCACTCTGAGTCAGAGCCCCATACATGCCGCTTCTATGATCAGCTGCATGGCATTCTACGGGGACCCTACCGCTATCCCACCACTGTCTGTGGAAATCTGCAAGGGGGGAGTCTCATGTAACACGGAGGAGGATTTTGTGGATGAGGAAGAGGAGGAGGAGGTGGAGGAGGAGAATGTGCAGCAGGCAAGTGGTGAATCCGTTCTCCCCAGCAGCCAGGACCATTTCATCTCCCTGGAGCCAATACCGTCCCAAGGTGGGATCCCCAGCCCTGAAGGTGGAGAAGGCACCTCTGGTGAGTGCATATTTGTTACTACAGTACAGGGTTTAAAAGCAATAGTGTTTAATGTTTGATTTGCCCTGAAGACTTGGGATGCATTGGCGGCCAGTACAGCTATTGGAAAAGTCTGTTAATGTGTCTGGGGATGGAGCAGGATGGAGCTCTCCTGGAGGCTCTGAAAGCCTTTGCAGAAAGTTTCTGGGGAGGGATGCCTTATTTCATCCTCCATAGTGGGACAATTTACCATGCCAAGCCAGTAGCAAGTAGTCTGGAATCATTGCAGCACAAAGCATGGCAGCGAATGGTCCTGGGTTTTGGTCACATTCAAGCAACATTCGGTCTGTATCTTTCTGTGTTAGCCTCAGGAAAACGATATCATTCAGGGTCACCTGGTTAAAATAGGGGATTTTTTGTAAGGGAACAGTAAAAGGACCCCGTTCATGCTGGGCTGTTTGCGCTTGGCTAAAAGGGATCATCCCTGAGAATAGCCACGTGGCAGGGGGCGGAGTGAAGGGATCATCCCAAATAGCCACGCGTAGGGGTGAGGGGAGGTGTGTGCTGCACATCCACCCGAAAACTGCAGTCCTTCCTTTTAAATGGCAAACCCAACCAGTATGGCTTGCTTTGGGAAAGGAGGGTGCTGCAATTTGAAACCATTCACACATGTTATGAAGGCGTTAGAAGCCAAACCTGCGCACACTTTGGTTTACCATGGCTGCCTAGAAACTGAATTCTGTTGCCCAGCCGTGTGTGATGTGTCACCATACCGGCAGGCACTCAATATAAAAGGCAAAATGCGACCTTGTACCTAAAGAAGATATGCTTTCTGCTGTGAATTGCTTGATTCACTGTGAAAGAGTCTCCCTTTTGTTCTCAGAAATGTATCATCTTAAATTTTATTCTCCCTTTTTATGCCCCCGCAGGTGCAAATGCTCCCCCTATTATCTCCATCCCTGGGGTTATCACAGATTAGAAGGCAAAAAAAAATGCACTCGCAATGACATGTTTTCTGAGCTCATGCAGTCCTCCCGCACTGATAGGGCACAGCTGAATGCATGGAGACATTCAGTGGCAGAGTCCAGGAAAGCATTAAGTAAGCGTGATGAGAAGAGGCAGGACGCAATGCTGAGGCTAATGGGGGAGCAAACGGACATGCTGAGGCATCTGGTTGAGCTGCAGGACAGCCAACAAGAGCACAGACCGCCACTGCATCCATTGTACAACCACCTGCCCTCCTCCCCAAGTTCCATATCCTCCTCACCCAGATGCCCAAGAACGTGGAGGAGGGGGAGGCTCCAGGCACCCAGCCACTCCACTCCAGAGGATGGCCCAAGCAACAGAAGGCAGTTCATTCAAACAGTTTTGATTTGTAGTGTGGCTACAATAAGCAATGTGTCCTTGTCCTTCCCTCCTCCCCCACTCCACTCCACCCTACCCCACCCGCGCTACCGTATCAGTTATCTCCCCTTTTTTAATTAATAAAGAATGCATGGTTTCAAAACAATAGTGACTTTATTTCCTTTGCCAGCTGTGATCAAAGAGGGGAGGGTGGGTTGGCTTATAGGGAATTAAAATCAACAAAGGGGGCGGGTTTGCATCAAGGAGAAACACACACAACTGTCACACCATAGCCTGTCCAGTCATGAAACTGGTTTTCAAAGCCTCTCTGATGCCCTGGTGTCTCGCTGTTCAAAATTGGCAGCCAGGTGATCTGCCTGAACCTCCTACCCCACCATAAACGTCTCCCCCTTACTTTCACAGATATTATGGAGCACACAGCAAGCAGCAATAACAATGGGAATATTGGTTGCGCTGAGGTCTAACCTAGTCAGCAAACAAACAGTGCCAGCGAGCTTTTAAATGTCCAAAGGCACATTCTATCACCATTCTGCACTTGCTCAGCCTATAGTTGAACTGCTCCTTAATGCTGTCCAGGCTGCCTGTGTACGGCTTCATGAGCCATGGGAGCAAGGGGTAGGCTGGGTCCCCAAGGATAGCTATAGGCATTTCAACATCCCCAACAGAAATTTTCTGGTCTGGGAAGAAAGTCCCTTCTTGCAGCTGCTCAAACAGCCCGGAGTTCCTAAAGATGCGAGCATCATGCACCTTTCCCAGCCATCCTACGTTGATGTCGGTGAAATGTCCCTTGTGATCCACCAGTGCTTCCAGCACCATTGAGAAGTACCCCTTCCGGGTTATGTACTGGTTGGCAAGGTGGTCTGATGTCAAGATAGGGATATGCGTTCTGCCTATCGCCCCACCACAGTTAGGGAAACCCATGGCAGCAAAGCCATCTGCTATGACCTGCACATTTCCCAGAGTCACTACCCTTGATAACAGAACGTCAGTGATTGCACTGGCTACTTGAATCTCAGCAGTCTCCACAGTAGATTTGCCCACTCCAAATTGATTCCTGACTGACGGGTAGCAGTCAGGCGTTGCAAGCTTCCACAGAGCTATCGCCACTCGCTCCTAAACTGCGAGGGCAGCTCTCATCTTGGTATTCCTGCACTTCAGGGCCAGGGAAAGCAACTCACAGAGTTCCAGTAAAGTGGCCTTATGCATGTGAAAGTTTCGCAGCCACTGGGAATCATCCCATACCTGCAACACTATACGGTCCCACCAGTCTGTGCTTGTTTGCTGGTCCCAGAATCAGCATTCCGCTGTATCAACCAGCCCCACTGCTGCCATGATGTCCCAATTGCCACATCCCATGCTTTCAGGAACGTCTGTGTCCATGTCCTCCTCACAATCGTCCTCGTGCTGCTGTCTCTTAGCCAGGTTCTGCACATACTGCAGTATAATGCGTGAGGTGTTTACAATGCTCGCAACAGCAGCTGTGAGTTGAGTGGGCTCCATGCTTGCCATGCTATGGCGTCTGCATGGGTAACCCAGGAAAAAAGGTGGGAAATGATTTTCTGCAGTTGCTTTCATGAAGGGAGGGAAGGAGGGAGGGAAGGGAGACTGATGACATGTACCCCAAACCACGCACAACAATGTTTTTGCCCCGTCAGGCATTGGGAGCTTAACCCAGAATTCCAATGGGTGGGAACTGTGAGATATCTTCCCAGAGTGCACCGCTCTGTGAGTCAATGCTAGCCACTGTAGTGAGGACGTACTCCACTGACTTAATGTGCTCAGTGGGGACATACACAATTGACTGTGTAAAATCAATTTCTAAAGATCATCTTCTATAAAATCAACCTAATTTCGTAGTGTAGACATACCCTTATTAGAGCAGCTGCCTGATTCACAACAGCTGTCCGGCTGCTCTCAGTTGTGCTACTTGCATAGGTCTTTCATAGACCTTGCATCAGTGGAGATTTGGTATAGCAGAGCCATGCTTTGCCACACCCCTTCCCAGCTCTCTGCCCTCCCCAGCCATTTCCCCCAATGCCAGGGGTGAGGGGACTGGTGATGGCAGAGCACAGGACAGCAATGCAGATGACTAGAAGAGAGCTCTCCTCCTCTTAGTTGACTGTTTGCAGCCAGATTATGACCCATTTGTGCTGCAACATATTAGACAATGACACAGTGTTTATTTCTTACTTCAGGTCAAGAAATAGGTTTTGAGAAATGCATATTGGTAATCCTGTAGCCCGAAGCCATACCTGAGCTGTGTTCTCTCCAGGTCTCACAGATTCATCGAGGAAAAAATGTGGAGTGCTGGTATTGGTGATTCAGTATGTGGTACTTTCCCTTCTTAGCTGGTACTGAACCAATTCCCTGGCATGAAGCTAGTTGACTATGTTCTGTTGATGTCCATCATTCGATGAAAGGAAAAAAATCTCCATATCACTTCTTTTCATTAAAGATCCCATGGTACTTTTTGCAAGAGTTGGGCAGTGCACACATTTTCAACAGGGACACTTGTATTCTGCTAACCTAAATTCCCTCTGCGGCTTATGTTGGATATGACATTCCTCTTCACTTTCCATCCTAAACTGTTCACTAACAATCTTCAGACTAAGAATTATTCATAGAAATTATCTTTTGCATAATTTAGAATGACTAATATATTAAAGGGAAAAAAAAACCTGGAAAGTGGCCACGGGCAATTCTCCAAATAGTAAAATTGGCTAAATTATTTGCTTTGAATTTGCTCGGCACTACCAATGACCATGCAGGGAGTAGTTGCAGAGTGGGCAAAACAAATCAGCAACAGGGAGTGTTTGGGTAGGAGATATTCTGGATCATTCGTCTTGAACGGGAGACTGTGGGAGTTAATTAGATATGCTGGAGAGGGGTTTTTCACAGGGGCAGTCTGAATCTCTGTTTTGACGAAAAGAAAATATGCTTGATTCTCCATTGTCATGCAACTTGTTTAGTCATTTGCACCAATGCAAACGGTGTAAAATGCTACCAATTCAGAATGTTGCACTGATGTTACTACACAAGGTGCAGCACAATGGAGACCAAGGCTCTGTACCTTCCTTTTTTGTAGTGAAATGTTTGTTGTGATAATCACCCAGTTTCTAAATCCAACATTCTGGCCAGGTCTATACTAAAAAGTTAGGTTGACCCAGCTACGTCGCATAAGTGTGTGAAAAATCCATCCCCCCGAGTGACATAATTAAGCCAGCCTAACCCCCAGTGTAACCAGTGCTAGGTTGATGGAAGAATTCTTCTGTTGACCTAACTACCGGCTCTCAGGGAGGTGGATTAACTACAGTCATGGGAGAACCCCTCCCGTCACTGTAGTGAGTGTCTACACTGAAGTGCTGTGCCGCTGTAGCAGTTTAAGTGCAGACACAGGTTCTATAGCACACCATTCTCAAGGTTTGTCTGGGTCACTCGATTTTATGTTTTGGTGTTCTCTGCACTTAGTTTCTGAAATCAGCTCTCACGCTTAACTAGAGAGTGGTCTCTTTTAAAACTATCTTGAGAACTGACCTATAATACTTGTCCTTAGTAATAGGGCTTGTCTGAACTTGAAGTTGTTCCTGATTAACTGTTCCTGATTCTGGAATAAGAGTGTCCACACATGGATTTAGAATGCCTTGTTTCTGAGTTAAGGTGAACAGGAACAAGTTACTTAAGTGGTCAGTCTGGAGATAAGCCAAACTTTGTGACAGCCATGCTAACTCTTAGACAGTGGGTTATAATGATCAATACATTCATTAGTAATATTGTATCTGACTGGTTCAAAACTTGGGTTTTTTTTATATTTTAATATTTACTGTCAACAAAAGATAGCAGTAACTAGAGCCTACCTGATATTTTGCAACAAATTACTTATTTGATGTTTAAAATTGTTTGTTGAATAATTGCTGTGAATAATACTTGCTTTTTCGCTTGTGTGAGAGCAATTTTATGAGTATTTGAAATGCCTGTTTAATTGAACACATGAATCACTCAGTCAGATTCTACTCCCAGGTCAGGTAAGCATAACTCACAGAATCATTTCCATTACTGAATACTATGTAGCTTTTAATTTACTTTAAAGTGAATTTTGTGTAATGTGGTATTACACCACCATGGGTTTGGCTGTACAGTGGCTACAGTTTCAAGCTTAACAGAGCGAAATTCACTTCTGCTATCTGCTTCAGTTTCCCTAATCTGGGCACCCTCTTTTTATAGTGTGATTCTGAATATACCTCATTAGCATTTACATACATAGTGCACTTTGCAATAAGGGCATGTGTTAGAAAAATGTGACTACCAGCTATCTTGTAAGCAAAACATTACTCTTACTGTTAATTTTTCGCAATATCACCCATCTTTTCCTGTAATCTTGTGGCATGGGTCATTCTTTGGTCACTGATTTATGTCAAGCATTTCTTAAGCCTGTGGCCTAATATTGCTATGCTAAAATCTTACAGGCCTCAGTCTCTAGGCCTTGTGTTTCAGCCCTCCTTACTTAGATACCTAATACATAATGATCCCTTCTATCTACTGATCAATCTTATACTTCTATAATCCTACAGTTTAACTCTATGTAGCGTACACTGATTATAACGTTAGTTAATCATAACCTCACACAATAAAGGAACAATAAACTAAAATCATTGGCTACAACCAGTAAGAAGAGCAGGTTAAAATGTTTTGATCAAAAATAGTTTTTGTAATGAAAATGTTTTGTGGAAACAGTTCAGTTCTGACAAAAAAATCAGTAATAAAATTGAATCATTTTGTTCAGAATTCTTTCACACAAATAAAATTGGATTTCTCGACCAACTCAACTGGAAACTATGAATTCAAAAATTGCTCTCAATGAATATTCTGTAATGTTTGTTTTAAAATTGTTTCTATTTCAAGCATTTCTGCTGATAAAGTGATTTTCTGGAATATTAACTGAGAGTTGAAAGTCACTGCTCAGCAGAATACCAGCACCATGGAGTCTTCAGTGATATATCTGTTCTATCTTAGGTACCATATGACTCCATTACCAAAATATCTGAGCACGTCTGAATCTTTAATACATAAATCCTTACAATACCCATGTGAGGTCGGGAAATGTGTTTTACAGATGGAGACATATAGAGGCTGAGTGACATGTCCAACATTCCAAAAGAAGACTAGGAGAGCATGGATGGGAACACCGGCCTTCCAAGTACTAGAATAGTGCTTTAGCCACTGGTCAATCCTTCCTCTAATATAATAAGGTATATCTGTACAGATTGACCTTTTGCTGGTCCTCTACACCAGGGTATATTTCACTCAGAAAGTGACTACGAATCGGTGAAAACAGTTAAATCAACATTGTTTTTAAAGGTTTCAGAGTAGCAGCCGTGTTAGTCTGTATTCGCAAAAAGAAAAGGAGTACTTGTGGCACCTTAGAGACTAACAAATTTGTTAGTCTCTAAGGTGCCACAAGTACTCCTTTTATTGTTTTTAAAGTGTAACTATTTGTTGAAAACTTTTTGTGGTTTTTTTCCAGCCTGAATAGTACCTGGGAGGACCCGAGTGCCCTAAAATTGTACACTTAAAATCAAACCTGTTCTGATTATATAAGAGGGTTGGTAGGGTACTGTGTAAGGGTGACAACACTTTGGGGACACTTCAGGTCTGGTTTGTGCCTGTGTTGTCCCATAACTTATTCATTCACTCACATTTATTCTTGAAAACCCATAATTTATTCATCCCAAAAAGCATTAGTGAGTGAGTGAGCTGTGGCTTGAGCCAGGTCGCTAATGAAATCTAATCTTGGTTCTGATAGATTTGCCAGAGGGTCACATTGGGTAAGTCTACACTGCAGCTGAGATCAAGCCCCCAGCCTGGTTAGACAGACTAGTGAGCTAGCACACTAAAAACAGCAGTGTGGATGTTGCAGCCATGGTGGAGACTCAGGCTAGCCACCTGAATTCAGGTCCTGGGGGACGGGTAGGCTTGAATGCCCAAGCTGCTGCCTGAGCCACCAAGTCCATACTGCTATTTAGTGTGATAACTTGAGCTGAGGTAGTGTGAGTCTGTCTACCCATGCTGGGAGGCTTGTTCCTGACAGCAGTTTAGACATTACCTTAGGATATGTCTATAATGCACTTGGAGGTGTGATTGCAGCATGTGTAGACATGGCCAAGCTAGTTTTAATCTAGCTAGTATGAGCAGTTACTGCAGCAGTATGGATTTCAGCGCAGGCTAGACAACTAAATACCTTGAGTCAAGGATGGGCTTGTATAGCCTGCACTGAAGACTGTGCTGCAACAGGTTCACTGCTATTGGTCCCCAAGCTAGCTAGATTAAAGTTAATTCAGGCATGTTTACATGTTGTGCTATCACAGATAGTCTTACTAGTTCTGTTTATCTGAACATATATGCAGATACATCTTAGGGAAGGCATTTGTGACTATGATGCACTTCACTTGAAATGCAGAGCAACTCACCAGTCTGTTCCAACTAAATCTCTCTCAATATCATTCTTTCGTGCAGAGCTGCTGCCTACAGGTTACAGCCATGCAAGTGAATAAAACAGTATATGATGCCCAAACATTACAGTAGTCACAATGAGCTAGATGCCACAGCACACAGTAAGAATGAACCTATTATGAGGGTCCCCATTCCCTGTGCAACGGAACTGAGTTGGGTCCTCTGCATTTGGGATCCACAGTGCTTACAAAGGAGGTGAAATGGGACCCTGAGTGCTTAACTTCTCAACATTAATGTCAGGAAATTAAAAAATTAAGGTTGCTGCCTTCAGAATGATTTAAGCCCACTGAACATATAGCATCTATTAATAACATGATGTATTCAAGTGAGTGATTAACAAGGAAAACAGGACTAGAAAATAATATATATTTGCAAAATGCCAAGGAGATGAAGCAAGGCCAACAATCTGACCTCTAATATGACCTAAATTATTATAACTGTAACCATTAGTTTAGAGCTGCTTCTGGGGTTGAATATGGATATTTAGTTTCTCGCCCTGTCAGTTGTCAGGAATGGACAACTATTATAATTTATGTTTGCCTGTGTTTGTAAACTGCCTGTGTTTGTAAACCAGGTGACTTGGGGTTTCTCTGTGAAAAGAAATGACTGAGAAATATAGCTCAGCTATTTGACTTTCCATTGGACTATAATATTATCCTCATCTGTTCCTGAGCCATAATTAATTTTCTGAAACTCCTAAAATATTTCAAATATATATATATTGTTGCTTCAAAGTATTCATTATTATTATTAGTCGTATTATCATAGTGCTGAGAGCCCAAGTCATGGATGGAGGGCCCCAACATGTAGGGAGCTGTACAAACACAAGACAATTATTCCTTTTATAAAGAATTCTACTGCATGCTCTCTCTACCAAATAAGATCCCAAAAACTTAAGCACCTGCATGAGTTTATTCATGTGAGTAGTCCCATATGGGATTGTGGGACTACACACATGAGTAAAAGAAAAGGAGTACTTGTGGCATCTTAGAGACTAACAAATTTATTTGAGCGTAAGCTTTCATGAGCTACAGCTCACTTCATCGGACACATTCAGTGGAAAATACAGTGGGGAGATTTATATACTTAGAAACAATGGGTGTTACCATACACACTGTAACGAGAGTGATCACTTAAGGTGAAAAGGAGTACTTGTGGCACCTTAGAGACTAACCAATTTATTTGAGCATAAGCTTTCGTGAGCTACAGCTCACTTCATCAGATGCATACTGTGGAAAGAGAGTGATCACTTTAGATAAGCTATTACCAGCAGGAGAGTGGGGTGGGGGGGAGGTATTTTTTCATGCTTTATGTGTATAAAAAGATCTTCTACGCTTTCCACAGTATGCATCCGATGAAGTGAGCTGTAGCTCACGAAAGCTTATGCTCAAATAAATTGGTTAGTCTCTAAGGTGCCACAAGTACTCCTTTTCTTTTTGCGAATACAAACTAACACAGCTGTTACTCTGAAACCTGTCACTTAAGGTGAGCTATAACCAGCAACGGGGGGCGGGGGGGAAACCTTTTGTAGTGATAATCAAGGTGGGCCATTTCCAGCAGCTGACAAGAATGTCTGAAGAACAGTGGGGGGGGGATGATAAACAAGGGGAAATAGTTTTACTTTGTGTAATGACCCATCCATTCCCAGTCTCTATTCAAGCCTAAGTTAATTGTATCCAGTTTGCAAATTAATTCCAATTCAGCAGTCATAGATTCATAGATATTTAGGCCAGAAGGGACCATTATGATCATCTAGTCTGACCTCCTGCACAATGCAGGCCACAGAATTTCACCCACCACTCCTAAAAAAGACCTCACATCTATATCTGTGCTATTGAAGTCCCCAAATTGTAGTTTGAAGACCTCAAGGAGCAGAGAATCCTCCAGCAAGTGACCCGTGCCCCATGCTACAGAGGAAGGCGAAAAACCTCCAGGGCCTTCCAATCTGCCCTGGAGGAAAATTCCTTCCCGACCCCAAATATGGCGATCAGCTAAACCCTGAGCATATGGGCAAGATTCATCAGCCAGATACTACAGAAAATTCCTTCCCGGGTAACTTGGATCTTACCCCATCTAAAAACCCATCACAGGCCATTGGGCCTATTTACCATGAATATTTAATTACCAAAACCATGTTATCCCATCATACCATCTCCTCCATAAACTTATCGAGTTTAATCTTAAAGCAAGATAGATCTTTTGCCCCCACTACTTCCCTCGGAAGGCTATTCCAAAACTTCACTCCTCTGATGGTTAGAAACCTTCGTCTAATTTCTAATCTAAATTTCCTAGTGGCCAGTTTATATCCATTTGTTCTTGTGTCCACATTGGTACTGAGTTTAAATAATTCCTCTCCCTCTCTGGTATTTATCCCTCTGATATATTTATAGAGAGCAATCATATCTCCCCTCAACCTTCTTTTAGTTAGGCTAAACAAGCCAAGCTCCCTGAGTCTCCTTTCATAAGACAAGTTTTCCATTCCTCGGATCATCCTAGTAGCCCTTCTCTGTACCTGTTCCAGTTTGAATTCATCCTTCTTAAACATGGGAGACCAGAACTGCACACAGTATTCCAGGTGAGGTCTCACCAGTGCCTTATATAATGGTACTAAAACCTCCTTATCCCTACTGGAAATACCTCTCCTGATGCATCCCAAGATGACATTAGCTTTTTTCACAGCCATATCACATTGGCAGCTCATAGTCATCCTATGATCAACCAATACTCCAAGGTCCTTTTCCTCCTCCGTTACTTCTAGTTGATGCGTCCCTAGCTTATAACTAAAATTCTTGTTATTAATCCCTAAATGCATGACCTTACACTTCTCACTATTAAATTTCATCCTATTCCTATTACTCCAGTTTACAAGGTCATCCAGATCCTCCTGTAGGGTATCCCTGTCCTTCTCTAAATTAGCAATACCTCCCAGCTTTGTATCATCTGCAAACTTTATTAGCACATTCCCACTTTTTGTGCCCAGGTCAGTAATAAAAAGATTAAATAAGATTGGTCCCAAAACCGATCCTTGAGGAACTCCACTGGTAACCTCCCTCCAACTTGACAGTTCACCTTTCAGTAGGACCCGTTGTAGTCTCCCCTTTAACCAATTCCCTATCCACCTTTCAATTTTCCTATTGATGCCCATCTTATCCAATTTAACTAATAATTCCCCATGTGGCACAGTATCAAACGCCTTACTAAAATCTAAGTAAATTAGATCCACTGCGTTTCCTTTATCTAAAAAATCTGTTACTCTCTCAAAGAAGGAGATCAGGTTGGTTTGGCACGATCTACCTTTTGTAAAACCATGTTGTAATTTGTCCCATTTACCATTGACTTCAATGTCCTTAACTACCTTCTTCAAAATTTTTTCCAAGACCTTGCATACTACAGATGTCAAACTAACAGGCCTATAATTACTTGGATCACTTTTTTTCCCTTTCTTAAAAATAGGAACTATGTTAGCAATTCTCCAATCATACGGTACAACCCCTGAGTTTACAGATTCATTAAAAATTCTTGCTAATGGGCTTGCAATTTCTTGTGCCAATTCTTTTAATATTCTTGGATGAAGATTATCTGGGCCCCCCGATTTAGTCCCATTAAGCTGTTTGAGTTTCGCTTCTACCTCAGATATGGTGATGTCTACCTCCATATCCTCATTCCCATTTATCATGCTACCATTATCCCTAAGATCCTCTTTAGTCTTATTAAAGACTGAGGCAAAGTATTTGTTTAGATATTGGGCCATGCCTAGATTATCCTTGACCTCCACTCCATCCTCAGTTTTTAGCGGTCCCACTTCTTCTTTCTTTGTTTTCTTCCTATTTATATGACTATAGAACCTTTTACTATTGGTTTTAATTCCCTTTGCAAGGTCCAACTCTACTTGACTTTTAGCCTGTCTCACTTTATCCCTACATATTCTGACCTCAATAAGGTAGCTTTCCTTACTGATCCCTCCCTTCTTCCACTCCCTATATGCTTTCTGCTTTTTCTTAATTACCTCTCTAAGATGCTTGCTCATCCAGCTTGGTCTACAACTCCTGCCTATGAATTTTTTCCCCTTTCTTGGGATGCAGGCTTCCGATAGCTTCTGCAGCTTTAATTTAAAATAATCCCAGGCCTCCTCTACCTTTAAACCCATAAATTCTTCAGTCCAATCCACTTCCCTAACTAATTTCCTTAATTTTTGAAAGTCAGCCCTTTTGAAATCAAAAACCCTAGTTGCAGATTTATTTTTGTTAATCCTTCCATTCAGTTTGAACTGAATTAGCTCATGATCACTTGAGCCAAGATTATCCCCTACAACCATTTCCTCTATGAGGTCCTCACTACTCACCAAGACCAAATCTAAAATGGCATCCCCTCTAGTCGGTTCAGCAACTACTTGCTGAAGGAATCCATCAGCTATCGCATCTAGGAAAATCTGAGCCCTATTATTATTACTAGCACTCGTCCTCCAGTCTATATCTGGGAAGTTAAAGTCTCCCATGATCACACAGTTTCCATTAGTATTTACTTTATTAAAAACATTAAAAAGGGCTCTATCCATATCCAAATTAGATCCCGGCGGTCTATAGCACACCCCAAGCACTATCCCAGGGGAGGCTCTAATAGTTTTCTTCCCCAATTTAATTGTTGCCCAGACAGACTCGGTCATATCCATTTCATCGCTTCTTATTTCTTTACATTCTATCTCATCATTGATATACAGTGCTACTCCACCACCTTTACCTTTATTTTGGTCTTTCCTAAACAGCACATACCCTTCAATACCTGTAGCCCAGTCATGACTACTATTCCACCAGGTCTCTGTTATACCTATAATATCTGGTTTCACTTCCTGCACCAGTAACTCTAGTTCCTCCATTTTATTACCTAGGCTCCTTGCATTGGTGTACAAACATCTTAATTTTTGCTGTTTGGCCTCACTCACATTCTGTACCCTATTAGGCACGGTTATTTTACTACCAGTATAACCTATTAGACTTGTATCTACACTGCCCTTCCTCCTACCTACAGCTGTATCCACTCTTACTTCATTTTCTTTCCACTCTATGCTAAATTCTGGCGTGGAGATTACCTGGACATCTCCCAACCATCTCCCCCAAATTCCTAGTTTAAAGCTCTTAATCAGTTGTGCCAACCTCCATCCTAGAAGTCTATTTCCTTCCCTACTCAGATGAAGTCCATCCCGAGAGAACTGTCCTCTATCCATGAATGCCTCCCAATGACCATACATCCCAAAGCCCTCCTTATAGCACCACTGCCTAAGCCATCTATTGATAGTCATAATCTTGTCACACCTTTGTTGCCCTTCTCTAGGAACAGGCAGAATCCCACTAAAGATCACCTGAGCCTCAATTTCCTTAAGCGTCCTCCCCAACCTAGCATAGTCTCCCTTAATACTTTCCAGCGAGAATCTAGCCGTATTATTTGTTCCCACATGAAGGATAATTAGGGGATTCTTTCCCGCTCCCTTTAGAATCCTTTTCAACCTCAGGTCTACATCCCGTATCTTAGCACCTGGAAGACAGCACACCCTCCTATTTTCTGGATCAGCTCTGGTTACAGAGCTATCTATTCTTCTCAGTAAAGAGTCCCCAATCACATAGACCTGCCTTTTCCTAGTGACGGTGCTATTCTCCAGTCTATCCCCTGTTCCCTCTGGCTGCAAGTTCTTTCCATTCCCATTCTCCCTTGTAATCCTTTTTAACCCATCCTGTATCCTCCTGGGGCTCATATTTGGTGTAATCTCCATTAACTCTTCCCCTTTTCCTATAGGACTAACCGCTCTTCTCTTCTTCCTTGCCCTGTCACCTTCAGTGACTACCTGCTGAGCCCCTTCGTCATTTTCCAACTCTGCAAACCTATTCTGAAGCTCTATTTCTCCTTCACTAGCCCGTCTTTTCCTCTGCCTAGTTCTTTTAGTCACATGCTTCCACTGACCACTTTCCTCACCCAGTCTCCCCTCAGAATTCCCTAGTCCTGCTTCCATCTGCAAGTCTGAGCTTTTCCCTTCAGATACCTCATGTCTTTGCTCCATAATCTGCTCAAACCCCTTCCTAAACTCTACCAGACTTTCCACCTGCATCTCCAAACCTCTGATCTTTTCCTCCATCAGCTCTATCAGACGGCATTTCATGCAGACAAAACTCTTACCAGGTGCCCCCTCCAGGATCATGTACATGCCACAGCTTCCACATCCAGTCATCTTCATTATGTCATCTGCTACATGGGTCACTCCCACTGCCACCTCTGAATCTGTCATAGCCTTTCCACCTAAATCCTGTTAATCAGGGAAACACAAACCACACCCAAACACCACCACCCACAGCAAAAACAAACCCCACACAAGCACCACAAGACAAACTCCCCTTTCAAACTCCCACTCAAACTCCCCTGTTTACAGCTCTGTTTGCTAGCTCCTGTGCCGCTGCAGCTGTCTGTGCCGCTGCCTGACTGGCTGCTGCCTTTATAGGACCCCTAGTCAGTGAAGCCCCGCCCCCTAATCAGGGCTCAGCTTCTCTCCCAGCACAAAGCCCCTACAAGCCTCTACACATACAGATACTACCAATACAAAACCAAACAAACAAATACCTTCTCCTCCAACAGAACTCCCACTCAAACTCCCCTGTTTACAGCTCTGTTTGCTAGCTCCTGTGCCGCTGCAGCTGTCTGTGCCGCTGCCTGACTGGCTGCTGCCTTTATAGGACCCCTAGTCAGTGAAGCCCCGCCCCCTAATCAGGGCTCAGCTTCTCTCCCAGCACAAAGCCCCTACAAGCCTCTACACATACAGATACTACCAATACAAAACCAAACAAACAAATACCTTCTCCTCCAACAGAACTCCCACTCAAACTCCCCTGTTTACAGCTCTGTTTGCTAGCTCCTGTGCCGCTGCAGCTGTCTGTGCCGCTGCCTGACTGGCTGCTGCCTTTATAGGACCCCTAGTCAGTGAAGCCCCGCCCCCTAATCAGGGCTCAGCTTCTCTCCCAGCACAAAGCCCCTACAAGCCTCTACACATACAGATACTACCAATACAAAACCAAACAAACAAATACCTTCTCCTCCAACAGAACTCCCACTCAAACTCCCCTGTTTACAGCTCTGTTTGCTAGCTCCTGTGCCGCTGCAGCTGTCTGTGCCGCTGCCTGACTGGCTGCTGCCTTTATAGGACCCCTAGTCAGTGAAGCCCCGCCCCCTAATCAGGGCTCAGCTTCTCTCCCAGCACAAAGCCCCTACAAGCCTCTACACATACAGATACTACCAATACAAAACCAAACAAACAAATACCTTCTCCTCCAACAGAACTCCCACTCAAACTCCCCTGTTTACAGCTCTGTTTGCTAGCTCCTGTGCCGCTGCAGCTGTCTGTGCCGCTGCCTGACTGGCTGCTGCCTTTATAGGACCCCTAGTCAGTGAAGCCCCGCCCCCTAATCAGGGCTCAGCTTCTCTCCCAGCACAAAGCCCCTACAAGCCTCTACACATACAGATACTACCAATACAAAACCAAACAAACAAATACCTTCTCCTCCAACAGAACTCCCACTCAAACTCCCCTGTTTACAGCTCTGTTTGCTAGCTCCTGTGCCGCTGCAGCTGTCTGTGCCGCTGCCTGACTGGCTGCTGCCTTTATAGGACCCCTAGTCAGTGAAGCCCCGCCCCCTAATCAGGGCTCAGCTTCTCTCCCAGCACAAAGCCCCTACAAGCCTCTACACATACAGATACTACCAATACAAAACCAAACAAACAAATACCTTCTCCTCCAACAGAACTCCCACTCAAACTCCCCTGTTTACAGCTCTGTTTGCTAGCTCCTGTGCCGCTGCAGCTGTCTGTGCCGCTGCCTGACTGGCTGCTGCCTTTATAGGACCCCTAGTCAGTGAAGCCCCGCCCCCTAATCAGGGCTCAGCTTCTCTCCCAGCACAAAGCCCCTACAAGCCTCTACACATACAGATACTACCAATACAAAACCAAACAAACAAATACCTTCTCCTCCAACAGAACTCCCACTCAAACTCCCCTGTTTACAGCTCTGTTTGCTAGCTCCTGTGCCGCTGCAGCTGTCTGTGCCGCTGCCTGACTGGCTGCTGCCTTTATAGGACCCCTAGTCAGTGAAGCCCCGCCCCCTAATCAGGGCTCAGCTTCTCTCCCAGCACAAAGCCCCTACAAGCCTCTACACATACAGATACTACCAATACAAAACCAAACAAACAAATACCTTCTCCTCCAACAGAACTCCCACTCAAACTCCCCTGTTTACAGCTCTGTTTGCTAGCTCCTGTGCCGCTGCAGCTGTCTGTGCCGCTGCCTGACTGGCTGCTGCCTTTATAGGACCCCTAGTCAGTGAAGCCCCGCCCCCTAATCAGGGCTCAGCTTCTCTCCCAGCACAAAGCCCCTACAAGCCTCTACACATACAGATACTACCAATACAAAACCAAACAAACAAATACCTTCTCCTCCAACAGAACTCCCACTCAAACTCCCCTGTTTACAGCTCTGTTTGCTAGCTCCTGTGCCGCTGCAGCTGTCTGTGCCGCTGCCTGACTGGCTGCTGCCTTTATAGGACCCCTAGTCAGTGAAGCCCCGCCCCCTAATCAGGGCTCAGCTTCTCTCCCAGCACAAAGCCCCTACAAGCCTCTACACATACAGATACTACCAATACAAAACCAAACAAACAAATACCTTCTCCTCCAACAGAACTCCCACTCAAACTCCCCTGTTTACAGCTCTGTTTGCTAGCTCCTGTGCCGCTGCAGCTGTCTGTGCCGCTGCCTGACTGGCTGCTGCCTTTATAGGACCCCTAGTCAGTGAAGCCCCGCCCCCTAATCAGGGCTCAGCTTCTCTCCCAGCACAAAGCCCCTACAAGCCTCTACACATACAGATACTACCAATACAAAACCAAACAAACAAATACCTTCTCCTCCAACAGAACTCCCACTCAAACTCCCCTGTTTACAGCTCTGTTTGCTAGCTCCTGTGCCGCTGCAGCTGTCTGTGCCGCTGCCTGACTGGCTGCTGCCTTTATAGGACCCCTAGTCAGTGAAGCCCCGCCCCCTAATCAGGGCTCAGCTTCTCTCCCAGCACAAAGCCCCTACAAGCCTCTACACATACAGATACTACCAATACAAAACCAAACAAACAAATACCTTCTCCTCCAACAGAACTCCCACTCAAACTCCCCTGTTTACAGCTCTGTTTGCTAGCTCCTGTGCCGCTGCAGCTGTCTGTGCCGCTGCCTGACTGGCTGCTGCCTTTATAGGACCCCTAGTCAGTGAAGCCCCGCCCCCTAATCAGGGCTCAGCTTCTCTCCCAGCACAAAGCCCCTACAAGCCTCTACACATACAGATACTACCAATACAAAACCAAACAAACAAATACCTTCTCCTCCAACAGAACTCCCACTCAAACTCCCCTGTTTACAGCTCTGTTTGCTAGCTCCTGTGCCGCTGCAGCTGTCTGTGCCGCTGCCTGACTGGCTGCTGCCTTTATAGGACCCCTAGTCAGTGAAGCCCCGCCCCCTAATCAGGGCTCAGCTTCTCTCCCAGCACAAAGCCCCTACAAGCCTCTACACATACAGATACTACCAATACAAAACCAAACAAACAAATACCTTCTCCTCCAACAGAACTCCCACTCAAACTCCCCTGTTTACAGCTCTGTTTGCTAGCTCCTGTGCCGCTGCAGCTGTCTGTGCCGCTGCCTGACTGGCTGCTGCCTTTATAGGACCCCTAGTCAGTGAAGCCCCGCCCCCTAATCAGGGCTCAGCTTCTCTCCCAGCACAAAGCCCCTACAAGCCTCTACACATACAGATACTACCAATACAAAACCAAACAAACAAATACCTTCTCCTCCAACAGAACTCCCACTCAAACTCCCCTGTTTACAGCTCTGTTTGCTAGCTCCTGTGCCGCTGCAGCTGTCTGTGCCGCTGCCTGACTGGCTGCTGCCTTTATAGGACCCCTAGTCAGTGAAGCCCCGCCCCCTAATCAGGGCTCAGCTTCTCTCCCAGCACAAAGCCCCTACAAGCCTCTACACATACAGATACTACCAATACAAAACCAAACAAACAAATACCTTCTCCTCCAACAGAACTCCCACTCAAACTCCCCTGTTTACAGCTCTGTTTGCTAGCTCCTGTGCCGCTGCAGCTGTCTGTGCCGCTGCCTGACTGGCTGCTGCCTTTATAGGACCCCTAGTCAGTGAAGCCCCGCCCCCTAATCAGGGCTCAGCTTCTCTCCCAGCACAAAGCCCCTACAAGCCTCTACACATACAGATACTACCAATACAAAACCAAACAAACAAATACCTTCTCCTCCAACAGAACTCCCACTCAAACTCCCCTGTTTACAGCTCTGTTTGCTAGCTCCTGTGCCGCTGCAGCTGTCTGTGCCGCTGCCTGACTGGCTGCTGCCTTTATAGGACCCCTAGTCAGTGAAGCCCCGCCCCCTAATCAGGGCTCAGCTTCTCTCCCAGCACAAAGCCCCTACAAGCCTCTACACATACAGATACTACCAATACAAAACCAAACAAACAAATACCTTCTCCTCCAACAGAACTCCCACTCAAACTCCCCTGTTTACAGCTCTGTTTGCTAGCTCCTGTGCCGCTGCAGCTGTCTGTGCCGCTGCCTGACTGGCTGCTGCCTTTATAGGACCCCTAGTCAGTGAAGCCCCGCCCCCTAATCAGGGCTCAGCTTCTCTCCCAGCACAAAGCCCCTACAAGCCTCTACACATACAGATACTACCAATACAAAACCAAACAAACAAATACCTTCTCCTCCAACAGAACTCCCACTCAAACTCCCCTGTTTACAGCTCTGTTTGCTAGCTCCTGTGCCGCTGCAGCTGTCTGTGCCGCTGCCTGACTGGCTGCTGCCTTTATAGGACCCCTAGTCAGTGAAGCCCCGCCCCCTAATCAGGGCTCAGCTTCTCTCCCAGCACAAAGCCCCTACAAGCCTCTACACATACAGATACTACCAATACAAAACCAAACAAACAAATACCTTCTCCTCCAACAGAACTCCCACTCAAACTCCCCTGTTTACAGCTCTGTTTGCTAGCTCCTGTGCCGCTGCAGCTGTCTGTGCCGCTGCCTGACTGGCTGCTGCCTTTATAGGACCCCTAGTCAGTGAAGCCCCGCCCCCTAATCAGGGCTCAGCTTCTCTCCCAGCACAAAGCCCCTACAAGCCTCTACACATACAGATACTACCAATACAAAACCAAACAAACAAATACCTTCTCCTCCAACAGAACTCCCACTCAAACTCCCCTGTTTACAGCTCTGTTTGCTAGCTCCTGTGCCGCTGCAGCTGTCTGTGCCGCTGCCTGACTGGCTGCTGCCTTTATAGGACCCCTAGTCAGTGAAGCCCCGCCCCCTAATCAGGGCTCAGCTTCTCTCCCAGCACAAAGCCCCTACAAGCCTCTACACATACAGATACTACCAATACAAAACCAAACAAACAAATACCTTCTCCTCCAACAGAACTCCCACTCAAACTCCCCTGTTTACAGCTCTGTTTGCTAGCTCCTGTGCCGCTGCAGCTGTCTGTGCCGCTGCCTGACTGGCTGCTGCCTTTATAGGACCCCTAGTCAGTGAAGCCCCGCCCCCTAATCAGGGCTCAGCTTCTCTCCCAGCACAAAGCCCCTACAAGCCTCTACACATACAGATACTACCAATACAAAACCAAACAAACAAATACCTTCTCCTCCAACAGAACTCCCACTCAAACTCCCCTGTTTACAGCTCTGTTTGCTAGCTCCTGTGCCGCTGCAGCTGTCTGTGCCGCTGCCTGACTGGCTGCTGCCTTTATAGGACCCCTAGTCAGTGAAGCCCCGCCCCCTAATCAGGGCTCAGCTTCTCTCCCAGCACAAAGCCCCTACAAGCCTCTACACATACAGATACTACCAATACAAAACCAAACAAACAAATACCTTCTCCTCCAACAGAACTCCCACTCAAACTCCCCTGTTTACAGCTCTGTTTGCTAGCTCCTGTGCCGCTGCAGCTGTCTGTGCCGCTGCCTGACTGGCTGCTGCCTTTATAGGACCCCTAGTCAGTGAAGCCCCGCCCCCTAATCAGGGCTCAGCTTCTCTCCCAGCACAAAGCCCCTACAAGCCTCTACACATACAGATACTACCAATACAAAACCAAACAAACAAATACCTTCTCCTCCAACAGAACTCCCACTCAAACTCCCCTGTTTACAGCTCTGTTTGCTAGCTCCTGTGCCGCTGCAGCTGTCTGTGCCGCTGCCTGACTGGCTGCTGCCTTTATAGGACCCCTAGTCAGTGAAGCCCCGCCCCCTAATCAGGGCTCAGCTTCTCTCCCAGCACAAAGCCCCTACAAGCCTCTACACATACAGATACTACCAATACAAAACCAAACAAACAAATACCTTCTCCTCCAACAGAACTCCCACTCAAACTCCCCTGTTTACAGCTCTGTTTGCTAGCTCCTGTGCCGCTGCAGCTGTCTGTGCCGCTGCCTGACTGGCTGCTGCCTTTATAGGACCCCTAGTCAGTGAAGCCCCGCCCCCTAATCAGGGCTCAGCTTCTCTCCCAGCACAAAGCCCCTACAAGCCTCTACACATACAGATACTACCAATACAAAACCAAACAAACAAATACCTTCTCCTCCAACAGAACTCCCACTCAAACTCCCCTGTTTACAGCTCTGTTTGCTAGCTCCTGTGCCGCTGCAGCTGTCTGTGCCGCTGCCTGACTGGCTGCTGCCTTTATAGGACCCCTAGTCAGTGAAGCCCCGCCCCCTAATCAGGGCTCAGCTTCTCTCCCAGCACAAAGCCCCTACAAGCCTCTACACATACAGATACTACCAATACAAAACCAAACAAACAAATACCTTCTCCTCCAACAGAACTCCCACTCAAACTCCCCTGTTTACAGCTCTGTTTGCTAGCTCCTGTGCCGCTGCAGCTGTCTGTGCCGCTGCCTGACTGGCTGCTGCCTTTATAGGACCCCTAGTCAGTGAAGCCCCGCCCCCTAATCAGGGCTCAGCTTCTCTCCCAGCACAAAGCCCCTACAAGCCTCTACACATACAGATACTACCAATACAAAACCAAACAAACAAATACCTTCTCCTCCAACAGAACTCCCACTCAAACTCCCCTGTTTACAGCTCTGTTTGCTAGCTCCTGTGCCGCTGCAGCTGTCTGTGCCGCTGCCTGACTGGCTGCTGCCTTTATAGGACCCCTAGTCAGTGAAGCCCCGCCCCCTAATCAGGGCTCAGCTTCTCTCCCAGCACAAAGCCCCTACAAGCCTCTACACATACAGATACTACCAATACAAAACCAAACAAACAAATACCTTCTCCTCCAACAGAACTCCCACTCAAACTCCCCTGTTTACAGCTCTGTTTGCTAGCTCCTGTGCCGCTGCAGCTGTCTGTGCCGCTGGCTGCTGCCTTTATAGGACCCCTAGTCAGTGAAGCCCCGCCCCCTAATCAGGGCTCAGCTTCTCTCCCAGCACAAAGCCCCTACAAGCCTCTACACATACAGATACTACCAATACAAAACCAAACAAACAAATACCTTCTCCTCCAACAGAACTCCCACTCAAACTCCCCTGTTTACAGCTCTGTTTGCTAGCTCCTGTGCCGCTGCAGCTGCAGTCTCTCCTTGGAGTCTGTTTTTGAAGTTTTTTTGTTGAAGAATTGCAACTTTTAGGTCTGTAATCAAGTGACCAAAGAGATTGAAGTATTCTCCAACTGGTTTTTGAATTCTTGACATCTGATTTGTGTCCATTTATTCTTTTACGTAGAAACTGTGTGGTTTGTGGTTGCTGGTGAATATTTGCTTCAGGTTGGGGGGCTGTCTGTAAGCAAGGATTGGCCTGTCTCCCAAGATCTGTGAGAGTGAGGGATCATTTTTCAGGATAGATTGTAGATCTTTGATGATGCACTGGAGAGGTTTCAGTTGGGGGCTGAAGGTGACAGCTAGTGGCGTTCTGTTATTTTCTTTGTTGGGCCTGTCCTGTAGTAGGTGACTTCTGGGTATTCTTCTGGCTCTGTCAATCTGTTTCTTCACTTCAGCAGGTGGGTATTGTAGTTGTAAGAATTGATTCCCACTTGCTGAAGGGAAGAAACAGAAGAGTACCCGGAAGTCACCTACTACAGGACAGGCCCAACAAAGAAAGTAACAGAACGCCACTAGCCATCACCTTCAGCCCCCAACTAAAACCTCTCCAACACATCATCAAGGATCTACAACCTATCCTGAAAAATGATCCCTCACTCTCACAGATCTTGGGAGGCAGGCCAGTCCTTGCCTCCAGACAGCCCCCCAACCTGAAGCAAATACTCACCAGCAACCACACACCACACAACAGAACCACTAACCCAGGAACCTATCCTTGCAACAAAGCCTGTTGCCAACTGTGTCCACTTATCCATTCAAGGGACACCATCATAGGGTGTAATCACATCAGCCACACTATCAGAGGCTCGTTCACCTGCACATCTACCAATGTGATATGTGCCATCATGTGCCAGCAATGCCCCTCTGTCATGTACATTGGTCAAACTGGACAGTCTCTAAGTAAAAGAATAAATGGACACAAATCAGACGTCAAGAATTATAACATTCAAAAACCAGTTGGAGAACACATCAATCTCTTTGGTCACTCGATTAGAGACCTAAAAGTTGCAATTCTTCAACAAAAAAACTTCAAAAACAGACTCCAACGAGAAACTGCTGAATTGGAATTAATTTGCAAACTGGATACAATTAACTTAGGCTTGAATTGAGACTGGGAGTGGATGGGTCATTACACAAAGTAAAACTATTTCCCCATGTTTATTCCCCCCCTGACCCCCACTGTTCCTCATATGGTCTTGTCAGCTGCTGGAAATGGCCCACCTTGATTATCACTGCAAAAGGTTTCCTCCCCCGCCCCCGCTCTCCTGCTGGTAATAGCTCACCTTAAGTGATCACTCTCGTTACAGTGTGTATGGTAACACCCATTGTTTCATGTTCTCTATGTATAAAAATCTCCCCACTGTATTTTGCACTGAATGCATCCAATGAAGTGAGCTGTAGCTCACAAAAGCTTATGCTCAGATAAATTTGTTAGTCTCTAAGGTGCCACAAGTGCTCCTTTCCTTTTGCGAATACAGTCTAACACGGCTGCTACTCTGAAACACATGAGTACAGTGTCCTTAACTGTTTGCAAGATCAATGTCTCTGTTTAAATATCCAACCTGACTATGGTTTAATTGCCGCTAGAGCTGGTCTATACCAATTGTCACTTTTCAAGTATTTGCATTTGAGCATTTAATTTTTTCACGTTTATTCACTGTTGTCTGTGAATGTGATCTAGTGAGAAATTTCTCCCTTGTTTCTAGAAATGCAGAATTTTGGGGCAAAAATTGAAATATTTTGCATATTAGATAATACCATTGCTTTTGCAAGTTTGCCTCAAAGAATGCTTTGGTTCCACTGAATTTTTGTGAATTTTTAGTGTGTGAAAAAAGCTCTTAACCAGTGAAAACTTCCTCTTGTATAATGTTTGTTTGGGTGGCTTTGCAATGCTCAAAAACTATGTTGCTGCACCTTACGGAAATATGGTTTACAGGCAACAAATGTAAATCTCCTGCAGCTGAAAGCACTATTCACAGAAGGTTAAATTTATTCTACCTTGTTTAGCAGAGCTGGCCTCTGTAAATAATTTTATTATGTTCTTTTATAAACATTTTGGAGAAAGGAAGTTCTTGGTTTAACACAATAACATATTACACTTTCACTACCCAAAGAATTAGATTGATTATAGCGGCATATAAGATTGATAATACATAGATCTGTGTTATGACACCCATTGTTTTAGTGCTAGGCTGCAGAGGAATGCTTTCTTAAATGCATCATTGTATAAAATATTGACCTAGAGGACTTCATTATTCAAGCTGGAGAGACAGTCACTACTTAACAGTAATAAACTGTTTCTGTGTTACATTGAGAATACTTCGGAAAATATGAGAGTTGTCAAATCTTTTGAAAATCCTGTCTTTATAGTACACATGACACTAAAGCTATGGCTGTATTTTCTGCTAATAAAAGCAAAGGCGCAGACAATGTGAAGGATATCATGGTGCACTGACAAGAAACTAAGAGAAATGAATACTTTGTTGAGGAGTAGGAAAGACACAGGCCAATGACCTTGGGAAGCTTTACTAGATATAGCTATTTTTGTTAGTGTAGAGGAAAGCCTAGATAATTCTACATTAGTGTAAATAAATAAATAAATAAATCTTAGGATTATAAACTTTGACTGCACTTTGTGAAAAATATCTTGAAGAGTCTTTAGAAAGAATCAACAGGAATAAAATAAAAGCAAGAATCGGGGCAAAACCCAAACATAACTTTCAGTCTCTTGAATTTTTAAATTAATTAACGTTGGCAATGCTTTTATCCATTTCAAATTGGCTTGCTTCAAACATTTGAGTGATTTTTTGATCTGACATGATTTTGCACAGAAAGCAAATTTTGCAATGCCCTGCATGGATATTTGGGGAAAACGAATTTTAAATTCACACACAAGAAGTATATCCAGTTAAAGAAGAGAAACAATAGCATCTGACTATGTGACCAGTCACAACAAAGTTCAAATTTGAAAGATTAAATAGGAAATGCATGCAGTGAATTTTTGGCAACCCAAATTTAAACTGGTAAATAAATAACCAGAAACAGAAATCAAGGCCAGCTACATTAGATAAGTCAATTGTTGTGTATTATCCACTCAGCTCCAAGCAGAACTGAAAGTAAATATTAGGAAGTAACTTCTAATGTGCTATAGAAAAGATGGGAGCTAGATGATCAAATTGCATTGAAAGTTATTGTGAGTAGGGCACCTAACTCCGTTAGGTTCCTTTGAAAAATCCCAATCTGTCCATGTATACACATGGACACACACACACATTATATTTCGAGCAAATTAAAAGGTGTTATAATATTATTAATAATAATTAATAATAAGCTCTTGTCTCCCAATGATTGTCACCTCTGATCTGTCTATGTCAATGTATTTTTTACTGGGCCCAGCTGAGGAGGGCTCAGTGTAAATTAGATTGAATGTATGTACAAAGGTGGCTTTAAGTCGCCTTGCAATCCCAGCTCTGTGGTGGGCTGGTTTCCAGGTGTTTATTAGAGCAGTCGGATGGCCACTGTAGTTTGTCTTGTCTGCCAATATCTCCCACGATCCATTACAGCATTCAAGGACAGCTGCAGTGCATGGACTCCAGAGCCATTTTTGCTAATGGTGCTCCCAGTGCAGGGAGAGGGCTAGCAAATGAGCCAGTATGTCAGTTATACACCCCTCTAGAATCCCCCTCCTCCAAGAGGCTGGTTAAGACATCTGTAGGGAAGCTTTATGCCAGCGTATTGGCACAACCCTGCTCTAGCACAATGGAGGATTTGGCCCAAGAGTTTGCTGATACAGGTTGATCAATATATGTGGCAAAATGTCCTCTGCTGCTTTCAAAATTGTAAACATAAACTGCTTTTAAGGTGCTGCTTTAACATTCTGTTCTCAAACATTTCCAAACTCTAAGGGTTTACCTGTATAAGCCACTGACTTCAGACCCTTTGCACAATAAAATATGTCCACATTTTAATGCTTTTTCATAAATGTACCTTTGGCTCACAAATTGCATTTTATGAATTTTTCTGGTTTTGATTGTGAAAAACGCCTTTTGCTTCAGATAAAAGCCAATGTAATGGAACCAATGATAAGTAAACATATTTTGGAAAATGGTGAAAATCCCATATGCATTCATTTTGCTTTATTTGTCAAATGGGTTGCACTAGTATAACTGAGAGGGCAGCTTTAGACCATTTCACTGTATATGTAACATGCCTGATTTCCATTCACAAATTTTAGATAACTCACTGTGAGATTTTAACAAATCATCACTGACAAGTTTGACTCTGTCCATTATTTACAGCACAGTGGAATCCACTTACAGTGAGCTTAGATATAATGAAACTCTATTTATACTGAAGTAGCAGGAAAAGTCTTGAATTGTTTCAGTGCGCTAAAGTGTACCAAATGCAATTCCATTTGTATTGAACCTCATTATGCTGAAAGTGTTTTTTTTTTATTTATTTTGGGGATGGGGGTGGGAGGGCTGGCTACTTAACCAATAGTGGAATGGAAACAAGTGAAATCATGATGAAATGTGAAGTAAAACATGAAAGCACTATTTTGTCATGCAATATGCCAAGAAATAGGGCCAAAAAATGATAAAGTTGGGTGACTAAAGTTAGATACATGAATCCATATTTAAGCATCCACAGCACACCCACACATTTGGTATATGGAGACAAAGTTGAAATGTAGAAGTATTTTATTCATAAGCCCTGTGAACAGGCGGGGTTTATAATGTTGTTGGTGGGTATTTATTAGAACAGAAAGGCTATTTCATTAAATGGAAAAATTACTTTAAAAAGTCTTTGTATCATTTAAATTATATGAAAACACTCAAACTTTGGGGTGGGCACATTTGGATATTATAAATTAAAATAAGTAAATAAGGACCTGATTTTGAAACCCTTACTCACACTGAGTCCAAATCAATTGGATTACTCAAAGAGTAATGTGTCAGGTTGTCCTAATCTAACCCTAATTAAGTTAATTTTCAGTGGTGTGGAGTACCCACAGCTTCCCACTTCCTTCTGTGGGATCTCTGACTGCTCTTGAAAGATAAGGCCATTTATTGAGTATGAACATTTTTGCTTGTTATGAAAGGAGAACAAAACTTTATTCCTAATTCACCTTGTCAACATCCCCTCCATAATGGTCTAATTACTTATTTACCACATGAGTGCTATAAATTATACATAGCCAGAATTTTCCCTGAGTGAGATCTGGCTTTTCTTGTGTCTAAAACTCTCAGTGAAACCATGAGAGTTTTGAGGAGAGGTGTTACACATTTTTTTGTCAAAACGTTTTTTTCATCTTGATCAAAATGTTTCAGATTGATCAAAACCTATAATTGTTACCTAAAAATATGTTTGGCTTTTGACTTTCAAAAAATTCTTTGGTTTTCTGTGTGGTGTTAAACATTTTTGGAATAGGGAGGGTGTTTGTGAAAGCTGGGGGGAAAAGATTCCCACAAGAAACAATTGTCATTTTTTCAATGAGTTCTGGTGTTAGGTGTCTAGGGGAGAGCAATATGGATGATTTAAAATTAGTATGAGAACGTTGGGCCAAATTTTGCCTTGTTACAAATGTGTGTAAAACCAGAGTTTCATTGACTCCAGTAGTTGCTCTGGATTGACAACCATGGAACTGAGGGAATTTGGCCATTTAATTTCTGTATTTCTTGACATGAAAGTTTAAGGATCACATGCATTTTCCCATAAAATTCACTGGGAATAGCTGTATGACTAAATCAAGCAGATTAGGCCCTGACGTAATCTGAATGTTACAGGTAATTCTTTTATATAATATTTAATTTATCCTGTATTTTAAAGGAAAAGAGACTAAATCATTAATCTCCCGCTTTCACTGTGTTCTTCCACAGTTGCATAACAAAAACATTATTCATATATAGAATCCCATAATAAAGGCAAGAATATTCTCACCCTTTCTCATTGTGTGTGGTGGGGAAGGGGCAGTAGACTACAAGCTGCAATTTCCAACTGCATCCCCATGCACGATCCCAGGACATTCCCAGTGCCTGTACTCGAGGGACCATTTCCTCCTAGCAATCCTGGGATATAAATCACTCCGAAAGACATGGGAAGGAGGTAGACTGATTGGATCACTCATACCCTGAACTAACCCTCAGACCTGGCTGGGTGCTCTATCAGGCCAGATTGCATCATTTGAAAGGATAGTGCAGTATATGCACTTCCTCTCTGTGCTGGGGTACTGAGAGGGATTGTGCCGCCTAAGGACCAGTGTCTAAATGCCATAATCTTGGTTTTAAACTAGCCAGATTTTCAGCTGCTATAAATTGGCATTGCTTCATTGAGTTCACTGGGGCAATGCCAATTTGTACCAGCTTAATAGCTAACCCTATGGATTTCCGTTTCTCTGCACTTCCATAAAAAGAATATTACTACCCTGTCCAAATTTTCCAGGAACAGTCTTGATTTTTGAAGGGCCCTGCATAGTTGGCATTAATATTAAAATGCTCCAAAGTACATTTCAGAGTTTATCGGAAATTTCATGTTATGTATTTGCATAACTGATTCGTTTTATACTAACTGCAGCATGGAAGCGGGGGTGGTAAGTCATGTAATGATTGCAGGGAGGAAGCCCCTCGCTTTGCATATATAACTGATACATGGCTGGGTGGCACTGTAGGACCATTATTATCTCAGGACTCTCCAGACAGTTATTCAGTTTAGCTTGACTTGAGGGAAGGTCCAGGAGGTGGTATGGCCCTGTTGATTGGCAACCTCATCTGTCCTCCTGGCTTTAATTACCATCTCTATAACTCAAGGCTCTCAGATTTATATCTCCACCTCTGAACTCTCTCTCTCGCTGAGATTCTTATTTTATTTATGTAATTTCTTTTGATTATGTAAGGGCCCCTCCAAAGCTCTGGGTGCTTTACAAGAATCTCATATCAGAATTATAATCTTGTTTCACACCGACTGCACTCAATGAGCTCAAAAAAGTGAGTGGTCTTCCCAGACAAACAACATAAAAATGGAATCCCCTTATTAATAGTACCCCATCAGGCCACTCCCTTCTCAAATGCTCAGAAGAAAAGACTTACTTTATGACATCTCTTCCTGGATGTACTTCCCACTGCCAGCCTCTGAATCAGAATGTCATAAACAGAATGTCTCATCTTCCCTTCCCAGTTCTTCACCCTCCATTTTCTATTATTGCCTCATCATACTCCCTGTCGGAGGCTTCAAACTTGGGGTCACTTTTGAGCACTTTCTTTCTCCCTCTACCTAGGTTCTATCATAAAATCCTGCTGATTTCATCTTTAAAATGTGCCTCTCGGCCTCTAGCCCCACTGCTAATGGAGGGCCTTGAAAACAGAACAGGGAGCTCGATTTTTTTGGGGTGTGTGTGTTGGGGGAGAGCAGGCAATAGGTGTCTGAAGTGACTTCTAGAAGGTGTTGAATATGGTTGTAGCCTCAGGAGAAATAGCTGACATTTGCAGCAGTGTTTTGGATGGCTTACAGAATGGTGAGGTGAGTTGTGGGAAAGCTGAAGAGAAGGAATAGCCAGGTGCAAGTTGATAGAGTCCTGATGCAAATCATGTGACTTTATTGACTAAACATCCTATACCGTACTGTGCTATAGTTATTTTACATTTTCAAATACTAAAAAATGGGACAAATTCCAGACTCAGGTTCCAGTTCTGCCATTCTTGCTCATCTGCAATAGTGTCTTACCTCTCAAGTAGCCCCACTGAATTTATGGAATTCAATAGAATTTAACTGTCCTCTACGATTACTACCCTGTCCAAATTTTCCAGGAACAGTCTTGATTTTTGACTGCATAGTTGGCATTAATATTAAAATGCTCCGAAGCATATTTCAGATCAATGCAGCAGCATCAAATAATAAAATCATTGTGAAAATTTGTTCACAAACTTATATAGAACAAACATGAAAGTGTCCTAAACAACCTTGGAAGGTTTGCTACCACTCGAGTGGGGTGCACAACATACCACACACTATCTTCTGCAATAGTTGAAAACACACAGTAAAGTGAAAGAGGAATTTTGTCTAACCTTGCAGCTAGAACGTTGTCTACAAAGGAAGCTATTCCTGATCAACTCCATGTGTGGATGCTCTTATTCTGGACTAACTTCCACACATTAACTATTCCTGATTAACTTCCTCTGCTTTAAATTTGCACCCTACCTTATTCCAGATTAACTTTCATGTGTAGACAAATCTTTGATATAAGTAATTTGATGTCTGTATTATCCATTCAATATGTGACTTTTTTTTTACCTGATCAATTGCCCCATCCCTCAAATGGACCAAATCCTGAGAGGTCTTTACTCAGCTTGTACTCAGTCCTCACTATGCAAACTCCTACTCTAGTCAATAGGACTGAGTACAAAATGAATAAGGCCCTTGAAACTGGGTCCAATTTAAAAAAAATCTTGGTATTTGTATGTGTAATAGTTGATACTACAGAAGTGAATATAAAGGGTTTCTCAGATGCTTCATGTGATTTGTCTCAAAACATAGTTAGGACAAACTATTCTTTCATTCACTCATATTTAAATTTTACTGTGAAAATGCAGTTTAGCTAGAAATGTAGCAGGAAGCAAATAATTATCTGTTATGATTTATGGCTTGCTCATTAGTTTCTCAACAGGGTAAACTGAACTTTTATATGCCTATCTAACCTGGATTTAGTTGCCTGGAGCTATCAATTAACCATTTGCAGAGCCCCAACTGCTTGAGCTGAGTGAACTATGTCATAAGGATGATGGAGAACACAAATAACAGGTATATTTCTGAGGAAATACCCTAACTTTACACAGTGATACTTACCTTCTTCGTAAATTGATTTGAGATCAACTGGTGAAAAGCACTAAAGGAGAGCAAGGTATTATTAAAAATATACAAATAGGACAAGGGAATATTGGATAGTTTTATCCATCTTTTTTCAGCATGAGTGAGCATCTACTCTTACACACTATACATATTTCACATACTACTACTTTGAGAGTGATAGTTTTTTTAAAGACTTCAAGCACTATAGGTCATACAGCATTTCAGTACATTTTAAATACGAATATGTGTGGTCTAGTAGCTAGGACAATGGACTGGCAGTCAGGAGATCTAGATTCTACTCTCAGTTGTGCTACTGAC